>NC_056702.1:15838407-16037256 GCF_018831695.1 Puntigrus tetrazona | reverse complement strand
TGAATTGTTTTTAACTACTTAACTAATGATCTCAGAAGCTAAGCAGAGTTGGGCCTAGTTAGTACTTGGATGGGAGACTGCCTAGGAATACCAGGTGCTGTAAGTTTTTGAGTTTTTTCACTACTTATCTAATACACTGGCCCTTAGTGTGGCCAAAGTTTGACCAGCTCTTTGCTTTCCCTACTGCTTATTTAATTCAATTGCCTTTAAAGTAGCTGTTCTTTAAACAGAGTTTGACTGTTTTTAACTACTTAACTAATGCTCTTATCTTTAATGTAGCTCATTTTGAAGTATTTTTTTTTTTTACTGTATTTCATTCATTACTTATCTAGTATAATGGCACTTAGTGTGCCTCACCTTAAAATAGGGGGGGCTTTTGCAGCAGCTTTCGCTTACGGCCATACCACCCTGTTCACGCCTGATCTCGCCTGATCTCAGAAGCTACAGAGTTGGGCCTAGTTAGTACTTGGGATGGGAGACTGCCTAGGAATACCAGGTGCTGTAAGTTTTTGAGTTTTTTTCACTACTTATCTAATACACTGGCCCTTAGTGTGGCCAAAGTTTGACCAGCTCTTTGCTTTCCTTACTGCTTATTTAATTCAATTGCCTTTAAAGTAGCTGTTCTTAAACAGAGAGTTGACTGTTTTTAACTACTTAACTAATGCTCTTATCTTTAATGTAGCTCATTTTGAAGTATTTTTTTTTTTTTTATTTCATTCATTACTTATCTAGTATAATGGCACTTAGTGTGCCTCACCTTAAAATAGGGGCTTTTTGCAGCAGCTTTCGCTTACGGCCATACCACCCTGTTCACGCCTGATCTCGCCTGATCTCAGAAGCTACAGAGTTGGGCCTAGTTAGTCTTTCTGATGGGAGACTGCCTAGGAATACCAGGTGCTGTAAGTTTTGAGTTTTTTCACTACTTATCTAATACACTGGCCCTTAGTGTGGCCAAAGTTTGACCAGCTCTCTTTGCTTTCCTTTACTGCTTATTTAATTCAATTGCCTTTAAAGTAGCTGTTCTTTAAACAGAGTTTGACTGTTTTTAACTACTTAACTAATGCTCTTATCTTTAATGTAGCTCATTTTGAAGTATTTTTTTGTATTTCATTCATTACTTATCTAGTATAATGGCACTTAGTGTGCCTCACCTTAAAATAGGGGCTTTTTGCAGCAGCTTTCGCTTACGGCCATACCACCCTGTTCACGCCTGATCTCGCCTCTGATCTCAGAAGCTAAGCAGAGTTGGGCCTAGTTAGTACTTGGATGGAGACTGCCTAGGAATACCAGGTGCTGTAAGTTTTTGAGTTTTTTCACTACTTATCTAATACACTGGCCTTAGTGTGGTGTGGCCAAAGTTTGACCAGCTCTTTGCTTTCCCTTACTGCTTATTTAATTCAATTGCCTTTAAAGTAGCTGTTCTTTAAACAGAGTTTGACTGTTTTTAACTACTTAACTAATGCTCTTATCTTTAATGTAGCTCATTTTGAAGTATTTTTTTTTTTGTATTTCATTCATTACTTATCTAGTATAATGGCACTTAGTGTGCCTCACCTTAAAATAGGGGCTTTTTGCAGCTTTCTTTCTTACGGCCATACCACCCTGTTCACGCCTGATCTCGCCTGATCTCAGAAGCTAAGCAGAGTTGGGCCTAGTTAGTACTTGGATGGGAGACTGCCTAGGAATACCAGGTGCTGTAAGTTTTTTTGAGTTTTTTCACTACTTATCTAATACACTGGCCCTTAGTGTGGCCAAAGTTTGACCAGCTCTTTGCTTTCCTTACTGCTTATTTAATTCAATTGCCTTTAAAGTAGCTGTTCTTTAAACAGAGTTTGACTGTTTTAACTACTTAACTAATGCTCTTATCTTTAATGTAGCTCATTTTGAAGTATTTTTTTTTTTTTGTATTTCATTCATTACTTATCTAGTATAATGGCACTTAGTGTGCCTCACCTTAAAATAGGGGCTTTTTGCAGCAGCTTTCGCTTACGGCCATACCACCCTGTTCACGCCTGATCTCGCCTGATCTCAGAAGCTAAGCAGAGTTGGGCCTAGTTAGTACTTGGATGGGAGACTGCCTAGGAATACCAGGTGCTGTAAGTTTTTGAGTTTTTTCACTACTTATCTAATACACTGGCCCTTAGTGTGGCCAAAGTTTGACCAGCTCTTTGCTTTCCTTTACTGCTTATTTAATTCAATTGCCTTTAAAGTAGCTGTTCTTTAAACAGAGTTTGACTGTTTTTAACTACTTAACTAATGCTCTTATCTTTAATGTAGCTCATTTTGAAGTATTTTTTTTTTTTCATTTCATTCATTACTTATCTAGTATAATGGCACTTAGTGTGCCTCACCTTAAAATAGGGGCTTTTGCAGCAGCTTTCGCTTACGGCCATACACCCTGTTCACGCCTGATCTCGCCTGATCTCAGAAGCTAAGCAGAGTTGGGCCTAGTTAGTACTTGGATGGGAGACTGCCTAGGAATACCAGGTGCTGTAAGTTTTTGAGTTTTTTCACTACTTATCTAATACACTGGCCCTTAGTGTGGCCAAAGTTTGACCAGCTCTTTGCTTTCCTTTACTGCTTATTTAATTCAATTGCCTTTAAAGTAGCTGTTCTTTAAACAGAGTTTGACTGTTTTTAACTACTTAACTAATGCTCTTATCTTTAATGTAGCTCATTTTGAAGTATTTTTTTTTGTATTTCATTCATTACTTATCTAGTATAATGGCACTTAGTGTGCCTCACCTTAAAATAGGGGCTTTTTGCAGCAGCTTTCGCTACGGCCATACCACCCTGTTCACGCCTGATCTCGATCTCGATCTCAGAAGCTAAGCTAAGCAGAGTTGGGCCTAGTTAGTACTTGGATGGGAGACTGCCTAGGAATACCAGGTGCTGTAAGTTTTTGAGTTTTTTCACTACTTATCTAATACACTGGCCCTTAGTGTGGCCAAAGTTTGACCAGCTCTTTGCTTTCCTTACTGCTTATTTAATTCAATTGCCTTTAAAGTAGCTGTTCTTTTTAAACAGAGTTTGACTGTTTTTAACTACTTAACTAATGCTCTTATCTTTAATGTAGCTCATTTTGAAGTATTTTTTTTTATTTCATTCATTACTTATCTAGTATAATGGCACTTAGTGTGCCTCACCTTAAAATAGGGGCTTTTTGCAGCAGCTTTCGCTTACGGCCATACCACCCTGTTCACGCCTGATCTCGCCTGATCTCAGAAGCTAAGCAGAGTTGGGCCTAGTTAGTACTTCTGGATGGGAGACTGCCTAGGAATACCAGGTGCTGTAAGTTTTTTTTGTTTTTTCACTACTTATCTAATACACTGGCCCTTAGTGTGGCCAAAGTTTGACCAGCTCTTTGCTTTCCTTACTGCTTATTTAATTCAATTGCCTTTAAAGTAGCTGTTCTTTAAACAGAGTTTGACTGTTTTTAACTACTTAACTAATGCTCTTATCTTTAATGTAGCTCATTTTGAAGTATTTTTTTTTTTGTATTTCATTCATTACTTATCTAGTATAATGGCACTTAGTGTGCCTCACCTTAAAATAGGGGCTTTTTGCAGCTTTCTTTTGCTTACGGCCATACCACCCTGTTCACGCCTGATCTCGCTCTGATCTCAGAAGCTAAGCAGAGTTGGGCCTAGTTAGTACTTGGATGGGAGACTGCCTAGGAATACCAGGTGCTGTAAGTTTTTGAGTTTTTTCACTACTTATCTAATACACTGGCCCTTAGTGTGGCCAAAGTTTGACCAGCTCTTTGCTTTCCTTACTGCTTATTTAATTCAATTGCCTTTAAAGTAGCTGTTCTTTAAACAGAGTTTGACTGTTTTTAACTACTTAACTAATGCTCTTATCTTTAATGTAGCTCATTTTGAAGTATTTTTTTTTTTGTATTTCATTCATTACTTATCTAGTATAATGGCACTTAGTGTGCCTCACCTTAAAATAGGGGCTTTTGCAGCAGCTTTCGCTTACGGCCATACCACCCTGTTCACGCCTGATCTCGCCTGATCTCAGAAGCTACAGAGTTGGGCCTAGTTAGTACTTGGATGGGAGACTGCCTAGGAATACCAGGTGCTGTAAGTTTTTGAGTTTTTTCACTACTTATCTAATACACTGGCCCTTAGTGTGGCCAAAGTTTGACCAGCTCTTTGCTTTCCTTTTACTGCTTATTTAATTCAATTGCCTTTAAAGTAGCTGTTCTTTAAACAGAGTTTGACTGTTTTTAACTACTTAACTAATGCTCTTATCTTTAATGTAGCTCATTTTGAAGTATTTTTTTTTGTATTTCATTCATTACTTATCTAGTATAATGGCACTTAGTGTGGCACTTAGTGTGCCTCACCTTAAAATAGGGGCTTTTTGCAGCAGCTTTCGCTTACGGCCATACCACCCTGTTCACGCCTGATCTCGCCTGATCTCAGAAGCTAAGCAGAGTTGGGCCTAGTTAGTACTTGGATGGGAGACTGCCTAGGAATACCAGGTGCTGTAAGTTTTTTGAGTTTTTTCACTACTTATCTAATACACTGGCCCTTAGTGTGGCCAAAGTTTGACCAGCTCTTTGCTTTCCTTTACTGCTTATTTAATTCAATTGCCTTTAAAGTAGCTGTTCTTTAAACAGAGTTTGACTGTTTTTAACTACTTAACTAATGCTCTTATCTTTAATGTAGCTCATTTTGAAGTATTTTTTTTTTTTATTTCATTCATTACTTATCTAGTATAATGGCACTTAGTGTGCCTCACCTTAAAATAGGGGCTTTTTGCAGCAGCTTTCTTTACGGCCATACCACCCTGTTCACGCCTGATCTCGCCTGATCTCAGAAGCTAAGCAGAGTTGGGCCTAGTTAGTACTTGGATGGGAGACTGCCTAGGAATACCAGGTGCTGTAAGTTTTTGAGTTTTTTCACTACTTATCTAATACACTGGCCCTTAGTGTGGCCAAAGTTTGACCAGCTCTTTGCTTTCCTTACTGCTTATTTAATTCAATTGCCTTTAAAGTAGCTGTTCTTTAAACAGAGTTTGACTGTTTTTAACTACTTAACTAATGCTCTTATCTTTAATGTAGCTCATTTTGAAGTATTTTTTTTTTTTGTATTTCATTCATTACTTATCTAGTATAATGGCACTTAGTGTGCCTCACCTTAAAATAGGGGGCTTTTTGCAGCAGCTTTCGCTTACGGCCATACCACCCTGTTCACGCCTGATCTCGCCTGATCTCAGAAGCTAAGCAGAGTTGGGCCTAGTTAGTACTTGGATGGGAGACTGCCTAGGAATACCAGGTGCTGTAAGTTTTTGAGTTTTTTCACTACTTATCTAATACACTGGCCTTTAGTGGGCCCAAAGTTTGACCAGCTCTTTGCTTTCCTTACTGCTTATTTAATTCAATTGCCTTTAAAGTAGCTGTTCTTTAAACAGAGTTTGACTGTTTTTAACTACTTAACTAATGCTCTTATCTTTAATGTAGCTCATTTTGAAGTATTTTTTTGTTTTTTTTTGTATTTCATTCATTACTTATCTAGTATAATGGCACTTAGTGTGCCTCACCTTAAAAAATAGGGGCTTTTTGCAGCAGCTTTCGCTTACGGCCATACCACCCTGTTCACGCCTGATCTCGCCTGATCTCAGAAGCTAAGCAGAGTTGGGCCTAGTTAGTACTTGGATGGGAGACTGCCTAGGAATACCAGGTGCTGTAAGTTTTTGAGTTTTTTCACTACTTATCTAATACACTGGCCCTTAGTGTGGCCAAAGTTTGACCAGCTCTTTGCTTTCCTTACTGCTTATTTAATTCAATTGCCTTTAAAGTAGCTGTTCTTTAAACAGAGTTTGACTGTTTTTACTACTTTAACTAATGCTTCTTATCTTTAATGTAGCTCATTTTGAAGTATTTTTTTTTTTATTTCATTCATTACTTATCTAGTATAATGGCACTTAGTGTGCCTCACCTTAAAATAGGGGCTTTTTGCAGCAGCTTTCGCTTTACGGCCATACCACCCTGTTCACGCCTGATCTCGCCTGATCTCAGAAGCTAAGAGAGTTGGGCCTAGTTAGTACTTGGATGGGAGACTGCCTAGGAATACCAGGTGCTGTAAGTTTTGAGTTTTTTCACTACTTATCTAATACACTGGCCCTTAGTGTGGCCAAAGTTTGACCAGCTCTTTGCTTTCCTTACTGCTTATTTAATTCAATTGCCTTTAAAGTAGCTGTTCTTTAAACAGAGTTTGACTGTTTTTAACTACTTAACTAATGCTCTTATCTTTAATGTAGCTCATTTTGAAGTATTTTTTTTTTTTATTTCATTCATTACTTATCTAGTATAATGGCACTTAGTGTGCCTCACCTTAAAATAGGGGCTTTTGCAGCAGCTTTCGCACGGCCATACCACCCTGTTCACGCCTGATCTCGCCTGATCTCAGAAGCTAAGCAGAGTTGGGCCTAGTTAGTACTTGGATGGGAGACTGCCTAGGAATACCAGGTGCTGTAAGTTTTTGAGTTTTTTCACTACTTATCTAATACACTGGCCCTTAGTGTGGCCAAAGTTTGACCAGCTCTTTGCTTTCCTTACTGCTTATTTAATTCAATTGCCTTTTTAAAGTAGCTGTTCTTTAAACAGAGTTTGACTGTTTTTAACTACTTAACTAATGCTCTTATCTTTAATGTAGCTCATTTTGAAGTATTTTTTTTTATTTCATTCATTACTTATCTAGTATAATGGCACTTAGTGTGCCTCACCTTAAAATAGGGGCTTTTTGCAGCAGCTTTCGCTTACGGCCATACCACCCTGTGTTCACGCCTGATCTCGCCTGATCTCAGAAGCTACAGAGTTGGGCCTAGTTATACTTGGATGGGAGACTGCCTAGGAATACCAGGTGCTGTAAGTTTTGAGTTTTTTCACTACTTATCTAATACACTGGCCCTTAGTGTGGCCAAAGTTTGACCAGCTCTTTGCTTTCCTTACTGCTTATTTAATTCAATTGCCTTTAAAGTAGCTGTTCTTTAAACAGAGTTTGACTGTTTTTAACTACTTAACTAATGCTCTTATCTTTAATGTAGCTCATTTTGAAGTATTTTTTTTTTTGTATTTCATTCATTACTTATCTAGTATAATGGCACTTAGTGTGCCTCACCTTAAAATAGGGGCTTTTTGCAGCAGCTTTCGCTTACGGCCATACCACCCTGTTCACGCCTGATCTCGCCTCTGATCTCAGAAGCTAAGCAGAGTTGGGCCTAGTTAGTACTTGGATGGGAGACTGCCTAGGAATACCAGGTGCTGTAAGTTTTTGAGTTTTTTCCACTACTTATCTAATACACTGGCCCTTAGTGTGGCCAAAGTTTGACCAGCTCTTTGCTTTCCTTACTGCTTATTTAATTCAATTGCCTTTAAAGTAGCTGTTCTTTAAACAGAGTTTGACTGTTTTTAACTACTTAACTAATGCTCTTATCTTTAATGTAGCTCATTTTGAAGTATTTTTTTTTATTTCATTCATTACTTATTATCTAGTATAATGGCACTTAGTGTGCCTCACCTTAAAATAGGGGCTTTTTGCAGCAGCTTTCGCTTACGCCATACCATACCCTGTTCACGCCACGCCTGATCTCGCCTGATCTCAGAAGCTACAGAGTTGGGCCTAGTTAGTACTTGGATGGGAGACTGCCTAGGAATACCAGGTGCTGTAAGTTTTTGAGTTTTTTCACTACTTATCTAATACACTGGCCCTTAGTGTGGCCAAAGTTTGACCAGCTCTTTTGCTTTCCTTACTGCTTATTTAATTCAATTGCCTTTAAAGTAGCTGTTCTTTAAACATAGTTTGACTGTTTTTAACTACTTAACTAATGCTCTTATCTTTAATGTAGCTCATTTTGAAGTATTTTTTTTTTATTTCATTCATTACTTATCTAGTATAATGGCACTTAGTGTGCCTCACCTTAAAATAGGGGCTTTTGCAGCAGCTTTCACACGGCCATACCACCCTGTTCACGCCTGATCTCGCCTGATCTCAGAAGCTAAGCAGAGTTGGGCCTAGTTAGTACTTGGATGGGAGACTGCCTAGGAATACCAGGTGCTGTAAGTTTTTGAGTTTTTTCACTACTTATCTAATACACTGGCCCTTAGTGTGGCCAAAGTTTGACCAGCTCTTTGCTTTCCCTTACTGCTTATTTAATTCAATTGCCTTTAAAGTAGCTGTTCTTTAAACAGAGTTTGACTGTTTTTAACTACTTAACTAATGCTCTTATCTTTAATGTAGCTCATTTTGAAGTATTTTTTTTTTATTTCATTCATTACTTATCTAGTATAATGGCACTTAGTGTGCCTCACTTAAAATAGGGGCTTTTTTGCAGCAGCTTTCGCTTACGGCCATACCACCCTGTTCACGCCTGATCTCGCCTGATCTCAGAAGCTAAGCAGAGTTGGGCCTAGTTAGTACTTGGATGGGAGACTGCCTAGGAATACCAGGTGCTGTAAGTTTTGAGTTTTTTCACTACTTATCTAATACACTGGCCCTTAGTGTGGCCAAAGTTTGACCAGCTCTTTGCTTTCCTTACTGCTTATTTAATTCAATTGCCTTTAAAGTAGCTGTTCTTTAAACAGAGTTTGACTGTTTTTAACTACTTAACTAATGCTCTTATCTTTAATGTAGCTCATTTTGAAGTATTTTTTTTTGTATTTCATTCATTACTTATCTAGTATAATGGCACTTAGTGTGCCTCACCTTAAAATAGGGGCTTTTTGCAGCAGCTTTCGCTTACGGCCATACCACCCTGTTCACGCCTGATCTCGCCTCTGATCTCAGAAGCTAAGCAGAGTTGGGCCTAGTTAGTAGTTTGGATGGGAGACTGCCTAGGAATACCAGGTGCTGTAAGTTTTTGAGTTTTTTCACTACTTATCTAATACACTGGCCCTTAGTGTGGCCAAAGTTTGACCAGCTCTTTGCTTTCCCTTACTGCTTATTTAATTCAATTGCCTTTAAAGTAGCTGTTCTTTAAACAGAGTTTGACTGTTTTTAACTACTTAACTAATGCTCTTATCTTTAATGTAGCTCATTTTGAAGTATTTTTTTGTATTTCATTCATTACTTATCTAGTATAATGGCACTTAGTGTGCCTCACCTTAAAATAGGGGCTTTTTGCAGCAGCTTTCTTACGGCCATACCACCCTGTTCACGCCTGATCTCGCCTGATCTCAGAAGCTAAGCAGAGTTGGGCCTAGTTAGTACTTGGATGGGAGACTGCCTAGGAATACCAGGTGCTGTAAGTTTTTGAGTTTTTTCACTACTTATCTAATACACTGGCCCTTAGTGTGGCCAAAGTTTGACCAGCTCTTTGCTTTCCTTTACTGCTTATTTAATTCAATTGCCTTTAAAGTAGCTGTTCTTTAAACAGAGTTTGACTGTTTTTAACTACTTAACTAATGCTCTTATCTTTAATGTAGCTCATTTTGAAGTATTTTTTTTTATATTTCATTCATTACTTATCTAGTATAATGGCACTTAGTGTGCCTCACCTTAAAAAGGGGGGCTTTTTGCAGCAGCTTTCACACGGCCATACCACCCCACGCCTGATCTCGCCTGATCTCAGAAGCTAAGAGAGTTGGGCCTAGTTAGTACTTGGATGGGAGACTGCCTAGGAATACCAGGTGCTGTAAGTTTTTGAGTTTTTTCACTACTTATCTAATACACTGGCCCTTAGTGTGGCCAAAGTTTGACCAGCTCTTTGCTTTCCTTACTGCTTATTTAATTCAATTGCCTTTAAAGTAGCTGTTCTTTAAACAGAGTTTGACTGTTTTTAACTACTTAACTAATGCTCTTATCTTTAATGTAGCTCATTTTGAAGTATTTTTTTGTATTTCATTCATTACTTATCTAGTATAATGGCACTTAGTGTGCCTCACCTTAAAATAGGGGCTTTTTGCAGCAGCTTTCACGGCCATACCACACCCTGTTCACGTTCACGCCTGATCTCGCTCTGATCTCAGAAGCTAAGCAGAGTTGGGCCTAGTTAGTACTTGGATGGGAGACTGCCTAGGAATACCAGGTGCTGTAAGTTTTGAGTTTTTTCACTACTTATCTAATACACTGGCCCTTAGTGTGGCCAAAGTTTGACCAGCTCTTTGCTTTCCTTACTGCTTATTTAATTCAATTGCCTTTAAAGTAGCTGTTCTTTAAACAGAGTTTGACTGTTTTTAACTACTTAACTAATGCTCTTATCTTTAATGTAGCTCATTTTGAAGTATTTTTTTTTTTTTTTATTTCATTCATTACTTATCTAGTATAATGGCACTTAGTGTGCCTCACCTTAAAATAGGGGCTTTTTGCAGCAGCAGCTTTCGCTTACGGCCATACCACCCTGTTCACGCCTGATCTCGCCTGATCTCAGAAGCTACAGAGTTGGGCCTAGTTAGTACTTGGATGGGAGACTGCCTAGGAATACCAGGTGCTGTAAGTTTTGAGTTTTTTCACTACTTATCTAATACACTGGCCCTTAGTGTGGCCAAAGTTTGACCAGCTCTTTGCTTTCCTTTACTGCTTATTTAATTCAATTGCCTTTAAAGTAGCTGTTCTTTAAACAGAGTTTGACTGTTTTTAACTACTTAACTAATGCTCTTATCTTTAATGTAGCTCATTTTGAAGTATTTTTTTTTTTTTATTTCATTCATTACTTATCTAGTATAATGGCACTTAGTGTGCCTCACCTTAAAATAGGGGCTTTTGCAGCAGCTTTCGCTTACGGCCATACCACCCTGTTCACGCCTGATCTCGCCTGATCTCAGAAGCTAAGCAGAGTTGGGCCTAGTTAGTACTTGGATGGGAGACTGCTAGGAATACCAGGTGCTGTAAGTTTTTGAGTTTTTTCACTACTTATCTAATACACTGGCCCTTAGTGTGGCCAAAGTTTGACCAGCTCTTTGCTTTCCTTTACTGCTTATTTAATTCAATTGCCTTTAAAGTAGCTGTTCTTTAAACAGAGTTTGACTGTTTTTAACTACTTAACTAATGCTCTTATCTTTAATGTAGCTCATTTTGAAGTATTTTTTTTTTGTATTTCATTCATTACTTATCTAGTATAATGGCACTTAGTGTGCCTCACCTTAAAATAGGGGCTTTTTGCAGCAGCTTTCTTACGGCCATACCACCCTGTTCACGCCTGATCTCGCCTGATCTCAGAAGCTAAGCAGAGTTGGGCCTAGTTAGTACTTGGATGGGAGACTGCCTAGGAATACCAGGTGCTGTAAGTTTTTGAGTTTTTTCACTACTTATCTAATACACTGGCCCTTAGTGTGGCCAAAGTTTGACCAGCTCTTTGCTTTCCTTTACTGCTTATTTAATTCAATTGCCTTTAAAGTAGCTGTTCTTTAAACAGAGTTTGACTGTTTTTAACTACTTAACTAATGCTCTTATCTTTAATGTAGCTCATTTTGAAGTATTTTTTTTTGTATTTCATTCATTACTTATATAGTATAATGGCACTTAGTGTGCCTCACCTTAAAATAGGGGCTTTTTGCAGCAGCTTTCGCTTACGGCCATACCACCCTGTTCACGCCTGATCTCGCCTGATCTCAGAAGCTACAGAGTTGGGCCTAGTTAGTACTTGGATGGATGAGACTGCCTAGGAATACCAGGTGCTGTAAGTTTTTGAGTTTTTTCACTACTTATCTAATACACTGGCCCTTAGTGTGGCCAAAGTTTGACCAGCTCTTTTTGCTTTCCTTACTGCTTATTTAATTCAATTGCCTTTAAAGTAGCTGTTCTTTAAACAGAGTTTGACTGTTTTTAACTACTTAACTAATGCTCTTATCTTTAATGTAGCTCATTTTGAGTATTTTTTTTTTTTTGTATTTCATTCATTACTTATCTAGTATAATGGCACTTAGTGTGCCTCACCTTAAAAATAGGGGCTTTTGCAGCAGCTTTCTGCTTACGGCCATACCACCCTGTTCACACGCCTGATCTCGCCTGATCTCAGAAGCTAAGCAGAGTTGGGCCTAGTTAGTACTTGGATGGGAGACTGCCTAGGAATACCAGGTGCTGTAAGTTTTTTTGAGTTTTTTCACTACTTATCTAATACACTGGCCCTTAGTGTGGCCAAAGTTTGACCAGCTCTTTGCTTTCCTTTACTGCTTATTTAATTCAATTGCCTTTAAAGTAGCTGTTCTTTAAACAGAGTTTGACTGTTTTTAACTACTTAACTAATGCTCTTATCTTTAATGTAGCTCATTTTGAAGTATTTTTTTGTATTTCATTCATTACTTATCTAGTATAATGGCACTTAGTGTGCCTCACCTTAAAATAGGGGCTTTTTGCAGCAGCTTTCTTTCACTTACGGCCATACCACCCTGTTCACGCCTGATCTCGCCTGATCTCAGAAGCTAAGCAGAGTTGGGCCTAGTTAGTACTTGGATGGGAGACTGCCTAGGAATACCAGGTGCTGTAAGTTTTGAGTTTTTTCACTACTTATCTAATACACTGGCCCTTAGTGTGGCCAAAGTTTGACCAGCTCTTTGCTTTCCTTACTGCTTATTTAATTCAATTGCCTTTAAAGTAGCTGTTCTTTAAACAGAGTTTGACTGTTTTTAACTACTTAACTAATGCTCTTATCTTTAATGTAGCTCATTTTGAAGTATTTTTTTTTTTGTATTTCATTCATTACTTATCTAGTATAATGGCACTTAGTGTGCCTCACCTTAAAATAGGGGCTTTTTGCAGCAGCTTTCGCTTACGGCCATACCACCCTGTTCACGCCTGATCTCGCCTGATCTCAGAAGCTAAGCAGAGTTGGGCCTAGTTAGTACTTGGATGGGAGACTGCCTAGGAATACCAGGTGCTGTGCTGTAAGTTTTGAGTTTTTTCACTACTTATCTAATACACTGGCCCTCTTAGTGTGGCCAAAGTTTGACCAGCTCTTTGCTTTCCTTACTGCTTATTTAATTCAATTGCCTTTAAAGTAGCTGTTCTTTAAACAGAGTTTGACTGTTTTTAACTACTTAACTAATGCTCTTATCTTTAATGTAGCTCATTTTGAAGTATTTTTTTGTATTTCATTCATTACTTATCTAGTATAATGGCACTTAGTGTGCCTCACCTTAAAAAAATAGGGGCTTTTTGCAGCAGCTTTCGCTTACGGCCATACCACCCTGTTCACGCCTGATCTCGCCTGATCTCAGAAGCTAAGCAGAGTTGGGCCTAGTTAGTACTTGGATGGGAGACTGCCTAGGAATACCAGGTGCTGTAAGTTTTTTTGAGTTTTTTCACTACTTATCTAATACACTGGCCCTTAGTGTGGCCAAAGTTTGACCAGCTCTTTGCTTTCCTTACTGCTTATTTAATTCAATTGCCTTTAAAGTAGCTGTTCTTTAAACAGAGTTTGACTGTTTTTAACTACTTAACTAATGCTCTTATCTTTAATGTAGCTCATTTTGAAGTATTTTTTTTTTTTATTTAATTCATTACTTATCTAGTATAATGGCACTTAGTGTGCCTCACCTTAAAATAGGGGCTTTTTGCAGCAGCTTTCGCTTACGGCCATACCACCCTGTTCACGCCTGATCTCGCCTGATCTCAGAAGCTAAGCAGAGTTGGGCCTAGTTAGTACTTGGATGGGAGACTGCCTAGGAATACCAGGTGCTGTAAGTTTTTGAGTTTTTTCACTACTTATCTAATACACTGGCCCTTAGTGTGGCCAAAGTTTGACCAGCTCTTTGCTTTCCCTTACTGCTTATTTAATTCAATTGCCTTTAAAGTAGCTGTTCTTTAAACAGAGTTTGACTGTTTTTAACTACTTAACTAATGCTCTTATCTTTAATGTAGCTCATTTTGAAGTATTTTTTTTTTTGTATTTCATTCATTACTTATCTAGTATAATGGCACTTAGTGTGCCTCACCTTAAAATAGGGGGCTTTTTGCAGCAGCTTTCGCTTACGGCCATACCACCCTGTTCACGCCTGATCTCGCTCTGATCTCAGAAGCTAAGCAGAGTTGGGCCTAGTTAGTACTTGGATGGGAGACTGCCTAGGAATACCAGGTGCTGTAAGTTTTTGAGTTTTTTCACTACTTATCTAATACACTGGCCCTTAGTGTGGCCAAAGTTTGACCAGCTCTTTGCTTTCCCTTACTGCTTATTTAATTCAATTGCCTTTAAAGTAGCTGTTCTTTAAACAGAGTTTGACTGTTTTTAACTACTTAACTAATGCTCTTATCTTTAATGTAGCTCATTTTGAAGTATTTTTTTTTTTTCATTTCATTCATTACTTATCTAGTATAATGGCACTTAGTGTGCCTCACCTTAAAATAGGGGGCTTTTTGCAGCAGCTTTCGCTTACGGCCATACCACCCTGTTCACGCCTGATCTCGCCTGATCTCAGAAGCTAAGCAGAGTTGGGCCTAGTTAGTACTTGGATGGGAGACTGCCTAGGAATACCAGGTGCTGTAAGTTTTTGAGTTTTTTCACTACTTATCTAATACACTGGCCCTTAGTGTGGCCAAAGTTTGACCAGCTCTTTGCTTTCCCTTACTGCTTATTTAATTCAATTGCCTTTAAAGTAGCTGTTCTTTAAACAGAGTTTGACTGTTTTTAACTACTTAACTAATGCTCTTATCTTTAATGTAGCTCATTTTGAAGTATTTTTTTTTATTTCATTCATTACTTATCTAGTATAATGGCACTTAGTGTGCCTCACCTTAAAATAGGGGCTTTTGCAGCAGCTTTCGCTTACGGCCATACCACCCTGTTCACGCCTGATCTCGCCTGATCTCAGAAGCTAAGCAGAGTTGGGCCTAGTTAGTACTTGGATGGGAGACTGCCTAGGAATACCAGGTGCTGTAAGTTTTGAGTTTTTTCACTACTTATCTAATACACTGGCCCTTAGTGTGGCCAAAGTTTGACCAGCTCTTTGCTTTCCTTACTGCTTATTTAATTCAATTGCCTTTAAAGTAGCTGTTCTTTAAACAGAGTTTGACTGTTTTTAACTACTTAACTAATGCTCTTATCTTTAATGTAGCTCATTTTGAAGTATTTTTTTTTGTATTTCATTCATTACTTATCTAGTATAATGGCACTTAGTGTGCCTCACCTTAAAATAGGGGCTTTTGCAGCAGCTTTCACGGCCATACCACCCTGTTCACGCCTGATCTCGCCTGATCTCAGAAGCTAAGCAGAGTTGGGCCTAGTTAGTACTTGGATGGGAGACTGCCTAGGAATACCAGGTGCTGTAAGTTTTTGAGTTTTTTCACTACTTATCTAATACACTGGCCCTTAGTGTGGCCAAAGTTTGACCAGCTCTTTGCTTTCCTTACTGCTTATTTAATTCAATTGCCTTTAAAGTAGCTGTTCTTTAAACAGAGTTTGACTGTTTTTAACTACTTAACTAATGCTCTTATCTTTAATGTAGCTCATTTTGAAGTATTTTTTTTTTTGTATTTCATTCATTACTTATCTAGTATAATGGCACTTAGTGTGCCTCACCTTAAAATAGGGGGGCTTTTGCAGCAGCTTTCGCTTACGGCCATACCACCCTGTTCACGCCTGATCTCGCCTCTGATCTCAGAAGCTAAGCAGAGTTGGGCCTAGTTAGTACTTGGATGGGAGACTGCCTAGGAATACCAGGTGCTGTAAGTTTTTGAGTTTTTTCACTACTTATCTAATACACTGGCCCTTAGTGTGGCCAAAGTTTGACCAGCTCTTTGCTTTCCCTTACTGCTTATTTAATTCAATTGCCTTTAAAGTAGCTGTTCTTTAAACAGAGTTTGACTGTTTTTAACTACTTAACTAATGCTCTTATCTTTAATGTAGCTCATTTTGAAGTATTTTTTTTTTTTTTGTATTTCATTCATTACTTATCTAGTATAATGGCACTTAGTGTGCCTCACCTTAAAATAGGGGGCTTTTTGCAGCAGCTTTCGCTTACGGCCATACCACCCTGTTCACGCCTGATCTCGCCTGATCTCAGAAGCTAAGCAGAGTTGGGCCTAGTTAGTACTTGGATGGGAGACTGCCTAGGAATACCAGGTGCTGTAAGTTTTTGAGTTTTTTCACTACTTATCTAATACACTGGCCCTTAGTGTGGCCAAAGTTTGACCAGCTCTTTGCTTTCCTTACTGCTTATTTAATTCAATTGCCTTTAAAGTAGCTGTTCTTTAAACAGAGTTTGACTGTTTTTAACTACTTAACTAATGCTCTTATCTTTAATGTAGCTCATTTTGAAGTATTTTTTTTTTTTATTTCATTCATTACTTATCTAGTATAATGGCACTTAGTGTGTGCCTCACCTTAAAATAGGGGCTTTTTGCAGCAGCTTTCGCTTACGGCCATACCACCCCTGTTCACGCCTGATCTCGCCTGATCTCAGAAGCTAAGCAGAGTTGGGCCTAGTTAGTACTTGGATGGGAGACTGCCTAGGAATACCAGGTGCTGTAAGTTTTTGAGTTTTTTCACTACTTATCTAATACACTGGCCCTTAGTGTGGCAAAGTTTGACCAGCTCTTTGCTTTCCTTTACTGCTTATTTAATTCAATTGCCTTTAAAGTAGCTGTTCTTTAAACAGAGTTTGACTGTTTTTAACTACTTAACTAATGCTCTTATCTTTAATGTAGCTCATTTTGAAGTATTTTTTTTTTTTTGTATTTCATTCATTACTTATCTAGTATAATGGCACTTAGTGTGCCTCACCTTAAAATAGGGGGCTTTTTGCAGCAGCTTTCGCTTACGGCCATACCACCCTGTTCACGCCTGATCTCGTCTGATCTCAGAAGCTAAGCAGAGTTGGGCCTAGTTAGTACTTGGATGGGAGACTGCCTAGGAATACCAGGTGCTGTAAGTTTTTGAGTTTTTTCACTACTTATCTAATACACTGGCCCTTAGTGTGGCCAAAGTTTGACCAGCTCTTTGCTTTCCTTACTGCTTATTTAATTCAATTGCCTTTAAAGTAGCTGTTCTTTAAACAGAGTTTGACTGTTTTTAACTACTTAACTAATGCTCTTATCTTTAATGTAGCTCATTTTGAAGTATTTTTTTTTTTTTTTTGTATTTCATTCATTACTTATCTAGTATAATGGCACTTAGTGTGCCTCACCTTAAAATAGGGGGCTTTTTGCAGCAGCTTTCGCTTACGGCCATACCACCCTGTTCACGCCTGATCTCGTCTGATCTCAGAAGCTAAGCAGAGTTGGGCCTGGTTAGTACTTGGATGGGAGACTGCCTAGGAATACCAGGTGCTGTAAGTTTTTGAGTTTTTTCACTACTTATCTAATACACTGGCCCTTAGTGTGGCCAAAGTTTGACCAGCTCTTTGCTTTCCTTTACTGCTTATTTAATTCAATTGCCTTTAAAGTAGCTGTTCTTTAAACAGAGTTTGACTGTTTTTAACTACTTAACTAATGCTCTTATCTTTAATGTAGCTCATTTTGAAGTATTTTTTTTTTTGTATTTCATTCATTACTTATCTAGTATAATGGCACTTAGTGTGCCTCACCTTAAAATAGGGGGCTTTTTGCAGCAGCTTTCGCTTACGGCCATACCACCCTGTTCACGCCTGATCTCGCCTGATCTCAGAAGCTAAGCAGAGTTGGGCCTAGTTAGTACTTGGATGGGAGACTGCCTAGGAATACCAGGTGCTGTAAGTTTTTGAGTTTTTTCACTACTTATCTAATACACTGGCCCTTAGTGTGGCCAAAGTTTGACCAGCTCTTTGCTTTCCTTACTGCTTATTTAATTCAATTGCCTTTAAAGTAGCTGTTCTTTAAACAGAGTTTGACTGTTTTTAACTACTTAACTAATGCTCTTATCTTTAATGTAGCTCATTTTGAAGTATTTTTTTTTTTGTATTTCATTCATTACTTATCTAGTATAATGGCACTTAGTGTGCCTCACCTTAAAATAGGGGCTTTTTGCAGCAGCTTTGCTTACGGCCATACCACCCTGTTCACGCCTGATCTCGCCTGATCTCAGAAGCTAAGCAGAGTTGGGCCTAGTTAGTACTTGGATGGGAGACTGCCTAGGAATACCAGGTGCTGTAAGTTTTTGAGTTTTTTCACTACTTATCTAATACACTGGCCCTTAGTGTGGTCAAAGTTTGACCAGCTCTTTGCTTTCCCTTACTGCTTATTTAATTCAATTGCCTTTAAAGTAGCTGTTCTTTAAACAGAGTTTGACTGTTTTTAACTACTTAACTAATGCTCTTATCTTTAATGTAGCTCATTTTGAAGTATTTTTTTTTTTTTCATTCATTACTTATCTAGTATAATGGCACTTAGTGTGCCTCACCTTAAAATAGGGGCTTTTGCAGCAGCTTTCGCTTACGGCCATACCACCCTGTTCACGCCTGATCTCGCCGTCTGATCTCAGAAGCTAAGCAGAGTTGGGCCTGTTAGTACTTGGATGGGAGACTGCCTAGGAATACCAGGTGCTGTAAGTTTTGAGTTTTTTCACTACTTATCTAATACACTGGCCCTTAGTGTGGCCAAAGTTTGACCAGCTCTTTGCTTTCCCTTACTGCTTATTTAATTCAATTGCCTTTAAAGTAGCTGTTCTTTAAACAGAGTTTGACTGTTTTTAACTACTTAACTAATGCTCTTATCTTTAATGTAGCTCATTTTGAAGTATTTTTTTTTTGTATTTCATTCATTACTTATCTAGTATAATGGCACTTAGTGTGCCTCACCTTAAAATAGGGGGCTTTTTGCAGCAGCTTTCGCTTACGGCCATACCACCCTGTTCACGCCTGATCTCGCCTGATCTCAGAAGCTAAGCAGAGTTGGGCCTAGTTAGTACTTGGATGGGAGACTGCCTAGGAATACCAGGTGCTGTAAGTTTTTGAGTTTTTTCACTACTTATCTAATACACTGGCCCTTAGTGTGGCCAAAGTTTGACCAGCTCTTTGCTTTCCTTTACTGCTTATTTAATTCAATTGCCTTTAAAGTAGCTGTTCTTTAAACAGAGTTTGACTGTTTTTAACTACTTAACTAATGCTCTTATCTTTAATGTAGCTCATTTTGAAGTATTTTTTTGTGTATTTCATTCATTACTTATCTAGTATAATGGCACTTAGTGTGCCTCACCTTAAAATAGGGGGCTTTTTGCAGCAGCTTTAGCTTACGGCCATACCACCCTGTTCACGCCTGATCTCGTCTGATCTCAGAAGCTAAGCAGAGTTGGGCCTAGTTAGTACTTGGATGGGAGACTGCCTAGGAATACCAGGTGCTGTAAGTTTTTGAGTTTTTTCACTACTTATCTAATACACTGGCCCTTAGTGTGGTCAAAGTTTGACCAGCTCTTTGCTTTCCTTACTGCTTATTTAATTCAATTGCCTTTAAAGTAGCTGTTCTTTAAACAGAGTTTGACTGTTTTTAACTACTTAACTAATGCTCTTATCTTTAATGTAGCTCATTTTGAAGTATTTTTTTTTTTGTATTTCATTCATTACTTATCTAGTATAATGGCACTTAGTGTGCCTCACCTTAAAATAGGGGGGTTTTTGCAGCAGCTTTTAGCTTACGGCCATACCACCCTGTTCACGCCTGATCTCGTCTGATCTCAGAAGCTAAGCAGAGTTGGGCCTGGTTAGTACTTGGATGGGAGACTGCCTAGGAATACCAGGTGCTGTAAGTTTTTGAGTTTTTTCACTACTTATCTAATACACTGGCCCTTAGTGTGGCCAAAGTTTGACCAGCTCTTTGCTTTCCCTTACTGCTTATTTAATTCAATTGCCTTTAAAGTAGCTGTTCTTTAAACAGAGTTTGACTGTTTTTAACTACTTAACTAATGCTCTTATCTTTAATGTAGCTCATTTTGAAGTATTTTTTTTTTTGTATTTCATTCATTACTTATCTAGTATAATGGCACTTAGTGTGCCTCACCTTAAAATAGGGGGCTTTTTGCAGCAGCTTTTGCTTACGGCCATACCACCCTGAGCGCCCTCTAGTGGAATTCAGGAAGTGAGTGAGTCAGTGGCGAGAACAGGTGGAGATTGATTGTTTGGAAGAGCTTGGAACACTTTATTGTTTGAAAACTACGTCAAATAAGCAGGGATTTTTGTTTGAACGGTTGTTTTAATCCCCAGGCAGCTCTTGCTGTTTGGGGATAAATATTTCTGTTTCTGAGAAGGTGGAAAATGCAGAAAAAGAACATGGAGAAGGAAAACAGATTGGACAAGAGGAATTTGAAGGAGACAGTCAGTGATGGCGAACAAAGTAAGAGAAATTATGACAAGCATCTAACTGTACACGTGGTGATAGATGGAGATGACAGAATTACTATGATGGAATTGTTGAAGAAAGTAAAAGAAGAATGTGGAGTGGTTATTGGATGCAGATATAAAACGCCAAGAGAATATGAGCTGACTATGCAGGAGGAGAAAGGAAAGGAGAAATTACTGGATGGACTAAATATAAAAAAGAGCAGAATCATGGCGAGAGAAATAAGCAGCACAGAGTTGGTGGTTTCGTTCCTGGGTCTGCCCACATATATCCAGGACGATGAAATATTGAAAAAGCTGACGGAATGGGGAGTGATGGCGGTTTCAAGAATTAAAAGGAGAATGTGGCCAGGAACTGATATCGCGGATGGAACAAGATTTTTGAAAGTGAAGTTCACAGACACCGTCAAATCGTTGCCATATTCCACAAAGTTTGACACAGTGGGAGGTGCTGAGCACTTTCGAGTAATACATGATAGACAGGTGAAAGTGTGTCGTTTGTGCATTCAGCCTGGGCATGTTGTGAGAGACTGTCCGAGCTTCAAGTGTTTCAGGTGTGCCAAACAAGGACATTATGCACGGAATGTAATGAAGGGATCTGCAACGTGTGCAAGATGGGAACTGGATTTTGTGTGTGCGAAACTGTGGTGGAGATTGAAGAAGAGGGAAGTGATGAGAAGTGGACGGATCTGTATGAGGTGGAAGAGGAAGAGGAGAATGAGGAGGGGGAAGATTCTGTGGCCGTGGAGGAGGTGAGAAGAGACAATGGGAGCAGAAAAGAAGACACAGCAGAACAGAGAGGCTCTGAGGAGGAGACCTGTCCAAAGGACGTGATCTCGGGTCAGAGAGAGGAGAGAGAAGAGAAAGGACCGAGGACTGAAGAAGAGAGGAAGACAGCAAAAGTGGTATTGCGAGCCAAGAAGGCAGTAATGCCAAAAGTCAAGGCATGGCGTTTCAGGTGAGGGAGAAGGTCAGTGGAGAAGGGGGAAAGAATGTGGTGCAAGAGACTCCAGAATCAAATGGAGGAGAGGAAATGGACACATGTGAGGAGAAGATCATGCAGAGGAAAAGAAAGAAGAAAGAGATGGAGTATAGGGGAAAAAGTAAGACTTTGAGTATATTTAAATGCATTATAGAACCCTTTTAACTGCAATTTTCGCTATGTGGGGCACAATGAACATTGCATGCTTAAATAGTAATGGACTAAGAGAATCAAAAAGGTTGAGAAGGTGATTGGTATGTTGAAAGCAGACATAATTTGTTTACAAGAGACACATTGGACAGAGGGAATTATGGAAAATATTAAAAATTATGGGAAGAAGATATTTTAGTTAATCACGGGACTCAAAAAGCATGTGGTGTTGCAATTTTGATAAAAAGAGAAAACTGAAATGTGTAAAGCAAATATATAAAGATGATAAGGGAGATTGTTAGTTATAGAATTTGTGTTTTGTAATGAATTGTTTAGATTGATAAATATATATGCACCAAATGTAGAGGCTGAAAGAAAGGAACTTTTAAAGAAACAAAGCCATTATGTACAGGTAAATGTATAGTGGTTGGAGATTTCAATGTGTGGTGCACAAGATTAGATGCTTCAAGCACTGCTAATTTTAAATCAGATGTGTCTAGGAAATATCTAAATGAGTGGATGCAAAGTGATGAAATGGTAGATGTTTGGAGAGAAGAAAACCCATTTGAGAGAGAGTTTTCTAGAAGGCAAATGGTAATGGGAAGCTTAAAACAAAGCAGGATAGATTTCTGTTTAGTTAAAAGAGAAATATTAAATTATGTTAAAAATGTGAAATACAGTTTTTTAGGCATAAGTGATCATGCAGCTATAAAAGTAAAGATAGGTATAAATCTGGGAGAAAGAGGAGGGGGAGTGTGGTGTTTGAATTCATCCATATTAACTGAAGAGGCTTATAAGGAAAATATTAGAAAATGCATAAGTTATGAAATGGAAAACCCTTTGTTTGATGAAAATGTGTGTGAGTGGTGGGAAGGAATGAAAGAAAAAATTAAAAGAAGAAGCATTAGGTATTCAAAGCAAAGGGACTTTATGAGGAAAAGTAGAATAGAAGCACTGAAAAAGGCATTGGAGAAAGAAGCAAAAAAAATAGAAAGTAATCCTGAGTACGGCAAAGAATGTTATTGTCAGATAAAAACAGAAATGGACGAGTATGAAATAGAAAAAAGTGAGGGTGCAAAAGTAAGAAGTAGAGCACAGTATGCGGTTGAGGAGAGAGGAGTACAAAATTTCTTTCTGAATCTAGAAAAAGAAAGCAGAAGAGAAATCATATAATGGAATTGGAGAATGGAAAAGGTGTAAAGGTAACTGATTATGTGGAAATAATAGGAGTGGTGGAGGCATTTTATGCGGGATTGTTTAAGAAAAAAGGTGTAAAACAAGAGTGCGTAGATGAAGTTTTAGATACGTTGAGTGCTAAGTTAAAAGAGGGCGATAAAAATATGTGTGATAGAGAAATAAGCATAGAAGAAATAAAAGAAGCAATAAAACAAACAAAACCAAATAAAAGCCCAGGATCGGATGGGTTAACACACGAGTTTTATAAGACGTTCATCGAGGTTTTAGCGCCCATTTTATGGAAGCTATATAAAACTATGGAAGAGAGAGCGGAAGTGCCAGAATCATTGACTTTAGGGGTAATCAATATCTTGTATAAAAATAAAGGTAGTCGGCTTAAGTTGGAAAATTACAGGCCTTTGAGCCTTTTAAATACAGATTATAAGATACTGACAAAAGTACTGGCAAATAGAATAAAAGAGATAGTGGGGAGTATAATATCACCAAGTCAAGCATATAGTATACCAGGCAGGGATATTTCAGATACAGTGTGCACAATAAGAGATGTTGTGGACAAAATGGGAAAGGATGGGGAGGGGGGTTTGATTTTAAGTATGGATTTAAATAAGGCATTTGATAGGGTAGAGCACAGTTTTATAGAGCAAGTAATGAGAAGATTCGGTTTCGGGGAGAGGATTTTAAGATGGATAAAGTTGTTGTATAGTAATTCAAAAAGTTGTGTAAAGATTAATGGTGTTTTAACAGACTCATTTCCTATAGAGAGGTCAGTTAGGCAGGGATGTCCGTTGTCGGCATTGCTGTATTCGATAACGGCTGATCCTTTGGCAACATTAGTTAAAAAAGATAAGGAAATAAAAGGAATCCAAATTCCATATGGGGGAATGAGCATAATTCATCAGTATGCAGATGACACAACATTTACAGTCAAAGATAGAGAGAGTATAAATAGGGTAATGAAACATATGGAAACATACGGTAAAGCATCAGGTGCTAAAATAAATGTTGATAAATCAGAAATAATGAGTGTAGGTGGAACAGATATAGAAGGACAAGATATTCCTTTTAAAGTAGCGAAAGAATATATAAAGATTTTAGGTGTGAATATAGGAGTAAATGCAAAAGAGGCGAGAGATGCTACATGGACTGGGATTTTAAATAAAATAAAACAGGTTTTACAGTTTTGGAGATTAAGAGATTTAAGATTAAGAGGAATGGTAGTTGTAGTTAATTCACTATTGCTTGTTAAATGTAATTATGTGATGGGAGTAATTGATCTACCGGATTGGGTGTTGAATGAAATGAGGGAGGTTGTGAACACATTTTTGTGGAGGGGGAAAGGAGTGAAAATATCAACAAAAACATTAATAGCAGATTACAAGGAGGGTGGGTTGAGGCTGATTGATTTAGATGTAAAAAGGAAAGCAGTAAGAGTGAAAACAATAAAGAAGTACTTATATGATAAAGTGGAATATGGATGGAAGGGTTTTATGAGAGATCTTCTGGACAAAAGTAGTGGTTGTGGAGAAGAAGGGATATTCATGGCCTTAAAGAAGCCAATGATTGAAGATATGCCACTGTTTTATAAAGAAGTATTGAGTGCATGGTCTGAATTTTTAGTGAATGTCGAGTACGAGTGTGAAAATATAAACCAAATACACAAGCAGCCAATATTTTTGAACCCAAAGATACGGATGAAAGGGAAAATGTTTTATAATAGACTGTACATGAAAGCAGGAGTAAGACAGGTAAAGGATATGGCTTATGAATACATAAAAGGTTTTTACCAAATAGAGCCATTTATGATTATGTGGTAGAGTGGGATGAGGAAATTGAAAAATCAAAAGTGGACTCTGTATGTGAAAACATTAAAATAAGTTTGCCCAGGAGCTGGGTGGAAGGGATTGAGAGGGAAACGGTTAAACCGGGAAATTGGGGAATGCCAGAAATGTTTTATGTTGAAAATGGTAAAAAGAAACCTTTAGCTGATATAAATACTAAGCTGATATATAAAATATTCCTGAAAAAGGAAATTAAATTGCCTGCATCAGAAGCTGTTTGGCCAAAACTCTTCCCAGGATTTAACGTTAAAACAATATGGAAGAATTTAAGTGTGAAATATAATGGACTGGACTGTGAAAATTTAGACTTCAAATTAAGACATAATAGAATATATACAAAGGTGGTAATTCATCAAATAAATAAGAATGTGAACAGAGAATGTGATGTATGTAAGATTGACCCGGAGACTTTGATGCATATCTTTTTTGAATGCAAAGAGCTTGTTGTGTTTCATGAAAAATTGAAAAATGTGGTAAAGGAGGAATGGGGAAAAGATGTAACAGGAAATGAATGGAAAAAATTGTTTTTATTTGGTGAATGTATGAATCATAAGGATAAGAAGGTTAATTTGTGTAACTTTATTTTAAGTCATGCAAGGTATGCAATATGGGCGAGGAGGAATTTGGCATATTATGAAGGGAAAAAAGTGGACGTAGCTGTGATGTTCAGGACTGTTGTGGAAAAAGTATTTATCTAATGTGGAAATATCTGAGCAAAGATGTTTTTGAAAAAGCTTTTATTAATGGATATAGACTTATATCTGTGGAAGACAAAGGAGGATTGAGTTTAAATTTCTAAAGATGGAGAATTATATTTGTAATGTTAAATGACATAGGATGATTATATGTGTGTAAATGTTTGGTGATGTGAAAATTTGAATGGAGGATTTTGCGTTTATTGTATGAATGGCTATGTCACACTGTGTTAATGAGTTGTATTGATTTGATACTTTTGATAATAAAAAAAAAAAAAAAAAAAAAAAAAAAAAAAAAAACACGCCTGATCTCTCAGAAGCTAAGCAGAGTTGGGCCTAGTTAGTACTTGGATGGGAGACTGCCTAGGAATACCAGGTGCTGTAAGTTTTTGAGTTTTTTCACTACTTATCTAATACACTGGCCCTTAGTGTGGTCAAAGTTTGACCAGCTCTTTGCTTTCCCTTACTGCTTATTTAATTCAATTGCCTTTAAAGTAGCTGTTCTTTAAACAGAGTTTGACTGTTTTTAACTACTTAACTAATGCTCTTATCTTTAATGTAGCTCATTTTAAAGTATTTTTTTTTATTTTTTTTATATTTCATTCATTACTTATCTAGTATAATGGCACTTAGTGTGCCTCACCTTAAAATAGGGGGCTTTTTGCAGCAGCTTTCGCTTACGGCCATACCACCCTGTTCACGCCTGATCTCGTCTGATCTCAGAAGCTAAGCAGAGTTGGGCCTAGTTAGTACTTGGATGGGAGACTGCCTAGGAATACCAGGTGCTGTAAGTTTTTGAGTTTTTTCACTACTTATCTAATACACTGGCCCTTAGTGTGGCCAAAGTTTGACCAGCTCTTTGCTTTCCCTTACTGCTTATTTAATTCAATTGCCTTTAAAGTAGCTGTTCTTTAAACAGAGTTTGACTGTTTTTAACTACTTAACTAATGCTCTTATCTTTAATGTAGCTCATTTTGAAGTATTTTTTTTTTTTTGTATTTCATTCATTACTTATCTAGTATAATGGCACTTAGTGTGCCTCACCTTAAAATAGGGGGCTTTTTGCAGCAGCTTTCGCTTACGGCCATACCACCCTGTTCACGCCTGATCTCGTCTGATCTCAGAAGCTAAGCAGAGTTGGGCCTGGTTAGTACTTGGATGGGAGACTGCCTAGGAATACCAGGTGCTGTAAATTTTTGAGTTTTTTCACTACTTATCTAATACACTGGCCCTTAGTGTGGCCAAAGTTTGACCAGCTCTTTTGCTTTCCCTTACTGCTTATTTAATTCAATTGCCTTTAAAGTAGCTGTTCTTTAAACAGAGTTTGACTGTTTTTAACTACTTAACTAATGCTCTTATCTTTAATGTAGCTCATTTTGAAGTATTTTTTTTTGTATTTCATTCATTACTTATCTAGTATAATGGCACTTAGTGTGCCTCACCTTAAAATAGGGGGCTTTTTGCAGCAGCTTTAGCTTACGGCCATACCACCCTGTTCACGCCTGATCTCAGAAGCTAAGCAGAGTTGGGCCTAGTTAGTACTTGGATGGGAGACTGCCTAGGAATACCAGGTGCTGTAAGTTTTTGAGTTTTTTCACTACTTATCTAATACACTGGCCCTTAGTGTGGTCAAAGTTTGACCAGCTCTTTGCTTTCCCTTACTGCTTATTTAATTCAATTGCCTTTAAAGTAGCTGTTCTTTAAACAGAGTTTGACTGTTTTTAACTACTTAACTAATGCTCTTATCTTTAATGTAGCTCATTTTGAAGTATTTTTTTTTTTGTATTTCATTCATTACTTATCTAGTATAATGGCACTTAGTGTGCCTCACCTTAAAATAGGGGGCTTTTTGCAGCAGCTTTCGCTTACGGCCATACCACCCTGTTCACGCCTGATCTCGCTGATCTCAGAAGCTAAGCAGAGTTGGGCCTAGTTAGTACTTGGATGGGAGACTGCCTAGGAATACCAGGTGCTGTAAGTTTTTGAGTTTTTCACTACTTATCTAATACACTGGCCCTTAGTGTGGTCAAAGTTTGACCAGCTCTTTGCTTTCCCTTACTGCTTATTTAATTCAATTGCCTTTAAAGTAGCTGTTCTTTAAACAGAGTTTGACTGTTTTTAACTACTTAACTAATGCTCTTATCTTTAATGTAGCTCATTTTGAAGTATTTTTTTTTTTGTATTTCATTCATTACTTATCTAGTATAATGGCACTTAGTGTGCCTCACCTTAAAATAGGGGCTTTTTGCAGCAGCTTTACTTACGGCCATACCACCCTGTTCACGCCTGATCTCGCCTGATCTCAGAAGCTAAGCAGAGTTGGGCCTGGTTAGTACTTGGATGGGAGACTGCCTAGGAATACCAGGTGCTGTAAATTTTTGAGTTTTTCACTACTTATCTAATACACTGGCCCTTAGTGTGGCCAAAGTTTGACCAGCTCTTTGCTTTCCCTTACTGCTTATTTAATTCAATTGCCTTTAAAGTAGCTGTTCTTTAAACAGAGTTTGACTGTTTTTAACTACTTAACTAATGCTCTTATCTTTAATGTAGCTCATTTTGAAGTATTTTTTTTTTTTTGTATTTCATTCATTACTTATCTAGTATAATGGCACTTAGTGTGCCTCACCTTAAAATAGGGGCTTTTGCAGCAGCTTTAGCTTACGGCCATACCACCCTGTTCACGCCTGATCTCGCCTGATCTCAGAAGCTAAGCAGAGTTGGGCCTAGTTAGTACTTGGATGGGAGACTGCCTAGGAATACCAGGTGCTGTAAGTTTTGAGTTTTTTCACTACTTATCTAATACACTGGCCCTTAGTGTGGTCAAAGTTTGACCAGCTCTTTGCTTTCCCTTACTGCTTATTTAATTCAATTGCCTTTAAAGTAGCTGTTCTTTAAACAGAGTTTGACTGTTTTTAACTACTTAACTAATGCTCTTATCTTTAATGTAGCTCATTTTAAAGTTTTTTTTTTTTTTTTTGTATTTCATTCATTACTTATCTAGTATAATGGCACTTAGTGTGCCTCACCTTAAAATAGGGCTTTTGCAGCAGCTTTCGCTAACGGCCATACCACCCTGTTCACGCCTGATCTCGTCTGATCTCAGAAGCTAAGCAGAGTTGGGCCTAGTTAGTACTTGGATGGGAGACTGCCTAGGAATACCAGGTGCTGTAAGTTTTTGAGTTTTTTCACTACTTATCTAATACACTGGCCCATAGTGTGGTCAAAGTTTGACCAGCTCTTTGCTTTCCCTTACTGCTTATTTAATTCAATTACCTTTAAAGTAGCTGTTCTTTAAACAGAGTTTGACTGTTTTTAACTACTTAACTAATGCTCTTATCTTTAATGTAGCTCATTTTGAAGTATTTTTTTTTGTATTTCATTCATTACTTATCTAGTATAATGGCACTTAGTGTGCCTCACCTTAAAATAGGGGCTTTTGCAGCAGCTTTCGCTTACGGCCATGCCACCCTGTTCACGCCTGATCTCGCCTGATCTCAGAGGCTAAGCAGAGTTGGGTCTGGTTAGTACTTGGATGGGAGACTGCCTAGGAATACCAGGTGCTGTAAATTTGAGTTTTTTCACTACTTATCTAATACAACGCCCTTAGTGTGGCCAAAGTTTGACCAGCTCTTTGCTTTCCCTTACTGCTTATTTAATTCAATTGCCTTTAAAGTAGCTGTTCTTTAAACAGAGTTTGACTGTTTTTAACTACTTAACTAATGCTCTTATCTTTAATGTAGCTCATTTTGAAGTATTTTTTTTTTGTATTTCATTCATTACTTATCTAGTATAATGGCACTTAGTGTGCCTCACCTTAAAATAGGGGGCTTTTTGCAGCAGCTTTAGCTTAAGGCCATACCACCCTGTTCACGCCTGATCTCATCTGATCTCAGAAGCTAAGCAGAGTTGGGCCTAGTTAGTACTTGGATGGGAGACTGCCTAGGAATACCAGGTGCTGTAAGTTTTGAGTTTTTTCACTACTTATCTAATACACTGGCCCTTAGTGTGGTCAAAGTTTGACCAGCTCTTTGCTTTCCCTTACTGCTTATTTAATTCAATTGCCTTTAAAGTAGCTGTTCTTTAAACAGAGTTTGACTGTTTTTAACTACTTAACTAATGCTCTTATCTTTAATGTAGCTCATTTTGAAGTATTTTTTTTTTTTTGTATTTCATTCATTACTTATCTAGTATAATGGCACTTAGTGTGCCTCACCTTAAAATAGGGGGCTTTTTGCAGCAGCTTTCGCTTACGGCCATACCACCCTGTTCACGCCTGATCTCGTCTGATCTCAGAAGCTAAGCAGAGTTGGGCCTAGTTAGTACTTGGATGGGAGACTGCCTAGGAATACCAGGTGCTGTAAGTTTTTGAGTTTTTCACTACTTATCTAATACACTGGCCCTTAGTGTGGTCAAAGTTTGACCAGCTCTTTGCTTTCCCTTACTGCTTATTTAATTCAATTGCCTTTAAAGTAGCTGTTCTTTAAACAGAGTTTGACTGTTTTTAACTACTTAACTAATGCTCTTATCTTTAATGTAGCTCATTTTGAAGTATTTTTTTTTTTGTATTTCATTCATTACTTATCTAGTATAATGGCACTTAGTGTGCCTCACCTTAAAATAGGGGCTTTTTGCAGCAGCTTTCGCTACGGCCATACCACCCTGTTCACGCCTGATCTCGTCTGATCTCAGAAGCTAAGCAGAGTTGGGCGTAGTTAGTACTTGGATGGGAGACTGCCTAGGAATACCAGGTGCTGTAAGTTTTGAGTTTTTTCACTACTTATCTAATACACTGGCCCTTAGTGTGGTCAAAGTTTGACCAGCTCTTTGCTTTCCCTTACTGCTTATTTAATTCAATTGCCTTTAAAGTAGCTGTTCTTTAAACAGAGTTTGACTGTTTTTAACTACTTAACTAATGCTCTTATCTTTAATGTAGCTCATTTTTAAGTTTTTTTTTTTTTTTGTATTTCATTCATTACTTATCTAGTATAATGGCACTTAGTGTGCCTCACCTTAAAATAGGGGCTTTTGCAGCAGCTTTCACACGGCCATACCACCCTGTTCACGCCTGATCTCGTCTGATCTCAGAAGCTAAGCAGAGTTGGGCCTAGTTAGTACTTGGATGGGAGACTGCCTAGGAATACCAGGTGCTGTAAGTTTTTGAGTTTTTTCACTACTTATCTAATACACTGGCCCATAGTGTGGTCAAAGTTTGACCAGCTCTTTGCTTTCCCTTACTGCTTATTTAATTCAATTGCCTTTAAAGTAGCTGTTCTTTAAACAGAGTTTGACTGTTTTTAACTACTTAACTAATGCTCTTATCTTTAATGTAGCTCATTTTGAAGTATTTTTTTTTTTTTTTGTATTTCATTCATTACTTATCTAGTATAATGGCACTTAGTGTGCCTCACCTTAAAATAGGGGGCTTTTTGCAGCAGCTTTCGCTTACGGCCATGCCACCCTGTTCACGCCTGATCTCGTCTGATCTCAGAAGCTAAACAGAGTTGGGCCTAGTTAGTACTTGGATGGGAGACTGCCTAGGAATACCAGGTGCCGTAAGTTTTTGAGTTTTTCACTACTTATCTAATACACTGACCTTTAGTGTGGTCAAAGTTTGACCAGCTCTTTGCTTTCCCTTACTGCTTATTTAATTCAATTGCCTTTAAAGTAGCTGTTCTTTAAACAGAGTTTGACTGTTTTTAACTACTTAACTAATGCTCTTATCTTTAATGTAGCTCATTTTGAAGTATTTTTTTTTTTTTCATTTCATTCATTACTTATCTAGTATAATGGCACTTAGTGTGCCTCACCTTAAAATAGGGGGCTTTTTGCAGCAGCTTTCGCTTACGGCCATACCACCACCTGTTCACGCCTGATCTCGCCTGATCTCAGAAGCTAAGCAGAGTTGGCCCTAGTTAGTACTTGGATGGGAGACTGCCTAGGAATACCAGGTCCTGTAAATTTCTGAGTTTTTTCACTACTTATCTAATACAACGGCCCTTAGTGTGGCCAAAGTTTGACCAGCTCTTTGCTTTCCCTTACTGCTTATTTAATTCAATTGCCTTTAAAGTAGCTGTACTTTTTAAACAGAGTTTGACTGTTTTTAACTACTTAACTAATGCTCTTATCTTTAATGTAGCTCATTTTGAAGTATTTTTTTTTGTATTTCATTCATTACTTATCTAGTATAATGGCACTTAGTGTGCCTCACCTTAAAATAGGGGCTTTTGCAGCAGCTTTCGCTTACGGCCATACCACCCTGTTCACGCCTGATCTCGCTCTGATCTCAGAAGCTAAGCAGAGTTGGGCCTAGTTAGTACTTGGATGGGAGACTGCCTAGGAATACCAGGTGCTGTAAGTTTTTGAGTTTTTTCACTACTTATCTAATACACTGGCCCATAGTGTGGTCAAAGTTTGACCAGCTCTTTGCTTTCCCTTACTGCTTATTTAATTCAATTGCCTTTAAAGTAGCTGTTCTTTAAACAGAGTTTGACTGTTTTTAACTACTTAACTAATGCTCTTATCTTTAATGTAGCTCATTTTGAAGTATTTTTTTGTATTTCATTCATTACTTTAGTATAATGGCACTTAGTGTGCCTCACCTTAAAATAGGGGGCTTTTTGCAGCAGCTTTCGCTTACGGCCATACCACCCTGTTCACGCCTGATCTCGTCTGATCTCAGAAGCTAAGCAGAGTTGGGCCTAATTAGTACTTGGATGGGAGACTGCCTAGGAATACCAGGTGCTGTAAGTTTTTGAGTTTTTTCACTACTTATCTAATACACTGACCCTTAGTGTGGTCAAAGTTTGACCAGCTCTTTGCTTTCCTTTACTGCTTATTTAATTCAATTGCCTTTAAAGTAGCTGTTCTTTAAACAGAGTTTGACTGTTTTTAACTACTTAACTAATGCTCTTATCTTTAATGTAGCTCATTTTGAAGTATTTTTTTTTTTGTATTTCATTCATTACTTATCTAGTATAATGGCACTTAGTGTGCCTCACCTTAAAATAGGGGCTTTTTGCACAGCTTTCGCCACGGCCATACCACCCTGTTCACACCTGATGTCGCCTCTGATCTCAAAAGCTAAGCAGAGTTGGGCCTCGTTAGTACTTGGATGGGAGACTGCCTAGGAATACCAGGTGCTGTAATTTTTGAGTTTTTTCACTACTTATGTAATACACTGGCCCTTAGTGTGGTCAAAGTTTGACCAGCTCTTTGCTTTCCTTTACTGCTTATTTAATTCAATTGCCTTTAAAGTAGCTGTTCTTTAAACAGAGTTTGACTGTTTTTAACTACTTAACTAATGCTCTTATCTTTAATGTAGCTCATTTTGAAGTATTTTTTTTTTTTTGTATTTCATTCATTACTTATCTAGTATAATGGCACTTAGTGTGCCTCACCTTAAAATAGGGGCTTTTTGCAGTAGCTTTAAACACGGCCATACCACCCTGTTCACGCCTGATCTCAGAAGCTCAGAAGCTAAGCAGAGTTGGGCCTGGTTAGTACTTGGATGGGAGACTGCCTAGGAATACCAGGTGCTGTAAGTTTTTGAGTTTTTTCACTACTTATCTAATACAACGGCCCTTAATGTGGCCAAAGTTTGACCAGCTCTTTGCTTTCCCTTACTGCTTATTTAATTCAATTGCCTTTAAAGTAGCTCTACTTTAAACAGAGTTTGACTGTTTTTAACTACTTAACTAATGCTCTTATCTTTAATGTAGCTCATTTTGAAGTATTTTTTTGTATTTCATTCATTACTTATCTAGCATAATGGCACTTAATGTGCCACACCTTAAAATACGGGGCTTTTTGTAGCAGCTTTCGCTTACGGCCATACCACTCTGTTCACGCCTGATCTCGTCTGATCTCAGAAGCTAAGCAGAGTTGGGCCTAGTTAGTACTTGGATGGGAGACTGCCTAGGAATACCAGGTGCTGTAAGCTTTTGAGTTTTTTCACTACTTATCTAATACACTGGCCCTTAGTGTGGCCAAAGTTTGAGCAGCTCTTTGCTTTCCCTTACTGCTTATTTAATTCAATTGCCTTTAAAGTAGCTGTACTTTAAACAGAGTTTGACTGTTTTTAACTACTTAACTAATGCTCTTATCTTTAATGTAGCTCATTTTGAAGTATTTTTTTTTGTATTTCATTCATTACTTATCTAGTATAATGGCACTTAGTGTGCCTCACCTTAAAATAGGGGCTTTTGCAGCAGCTTTAGCTTACGGCCATACCACCCTGTTTACGCCTGATCTCAGAAGCTAAGCAGAGTTGGGCCTGGTTAGTACTTGGATGGGAGACTGCCTAGGAATACCAGGTGCTGCAAGTTTTTGAGTTTTTTCACTACTTATCTAATACAACGGCCCTTAGTGTGGCCAAAGTTTGACCAGCTCTTTGCTTTCCCTTACTGCTTATTTAATTCAATTGCCTTTAAAGTAGCTGTACTTTAAACAGAGTTTGACTGTTTTTAACTACTTAACTAATGCTCTTATCTTTAATGTAGCTCATTTTGAAGTATTTTTTTTTTTGTATTTCATTCATAACTTATCTAGTATAATGGCACTTAGTGTGCCTCACCTTAAAATAGGGGGCTTTTTGCAGCAGCTTTAGCTTACGGCCATACCACCCTGTTCACGCCTGATCTCGCCTCTGATCTCAGAAGCTAAGCAGAGTTGGGCCTAGTTAGTACTTGGATGGGAGACTTCCTAGGAATTCCAGGTGCTGTAAGTTTTTGAGTTTTTTCACTACTTATCTAATACACTGGCCCTTAGTGTGGTCAAAGTTTGACCAGCTCTTTGCTTTCCCTTACTGCTTATTTAATTCAATTGCCTTTAAAGTAGCTGTTCTTTAAACAGAGTTTGACTGTTTTTAACTACTTAACTAATGCTCTTATCTTTAATGTAGCTCATTTTGAAGTATTTTTTTTTTTTTATTTCATTCATTACTTATCTAGTATAATGGCACTTAGTGTGCCTCACCTTAAAATAGGGGCTTTTGCAGCAGCTTTAACTTACGGCCATACCACCCTGTTCACGCCTGATCTCGTCTGATCTCAGAAGCTAAGCAGAGTTGGGCCTATTAAGTACTTGGATGGGAGACTGCCTAGGAATACCAGGTGCTGTAAGTTTTTGAGTTTTTTCACTACTTATCTAATACACTGGCCCATAGTGTGGTCAAAGTTTGACCAGCTCTTTGCTTTCCCTTACTGCTTATTTAATTCAATTGCCTTTAAAGTAGCTGTTCTTTAAACAGAGTTTGACTGTTTTTAACTACTTAACTAATGCTCTTATCTTTAATGTAGCTCATTTTGAAGTATTTTTTTGTATTTCATTCATTACTTATCTAGTATAATGGCACTTAGTGTGCCTCACCTTAAAATAGGGGCTTTTTGCAGCAGCTTTCGCTACGGCGGCATACCACCCCTGTTCACGCCTGATCTCGTCTGATCTCAGAAGCTAAGCAGAGTTGGGCCTAGTTAGTACTTGGATGGGAGACTGCCTAGGAATACCAGGTACTGTAAGTTTTTGAGTTTTTTCACTACTTATCTAATACACTGGCCCATAGTGTGGTCAAAGTTTGACCAGCTCTTTGCTTTCCCTTACTGCTTATTTAATTCAATTGCCTTTAAAGTAGCTGTTCTTTAAACAGAGTTTGACTGTTTTTAACTACTTAACTAATGCTCTTATCTTTAATGTAGCTCATTTTGAAGTATTTTTTTTTGTATTTCATTCATTACTTATCTAGTATAATGGCACTTAGTGTGCCTCACCTTAAAATAGGGGGCTTTTTGCAGCAGCTTTCGCTTACGGCCATGCCACCCTGTTCACGCCTGATCTCGTCTGATCTCAGAGGCTAAGCAGAGTTGGGCCTGGTTAGTACTTGGATGGGAGACTGCCTAGGAATACCAGGTGCTGTAAATTTTTGAGTTTTTTCACTACTTATCTAATACAACGGCCCTTAGTGTGGCCAAAGTTTGACCAGCTCTTTGCTTTCCCTTACTGCTTATTTAATTCAATTGCCTTTAAAGTAGCTGTACTTTAAACAGAGTTTGACTGTTTTTAACTACTTAACTAATGCTCTTATCTTTAATGTAGCTCATTTTGAAGTATTTTTTTTTGTATTTCATTCATTACTTATCTAGTATAATGGCACTTAGTGTGCCTCACCTTAAAATAGGGGGCCTTTTGCAGCAGCTTTAGCTTACGGCCATACCACCCTGTTCACGCCTGATCTCAGAAGCTAAGCAGAGTTGGGCCTAGTTAGTACTTGGATGGGAGACTTCCTAGGAATACCAGGTGCTGTAAGTTTTTGAGTTTTTTCACTACTTATCTAATACACTGGCCCTTAGTGTGGTCAAAGTTTGACCAGCTCTTTGCTTTCCCTTACTGCTTATTTAATTCAATTGCCTTTAAAGTAGCTGTTCTTTAAACAGAGTTTGATTGTTTTTAACTACTTAACTAATGTTCTTATCTTTAATGTAGCTCATTTTGAAGTATTTTTTTTTTTTTGTATTTCATTCATTACGTATCTAGTATAATGGCACTTAGTGTGCCTCACCTTAAAATAGGGGCTTTTTGCAGCAGCTTTCGCTTACGGCCATGCCACCCTGTTCACGCCTGATCTCGCCTGATCTCAGAAGCTAAACAGAGTTGGGCCTAGTTAGTACTTGGATGGGAGACTGCCTAGGAATACCAGGTGCCGTAAGTTTTTGAGTTTTTCACTACTTATCTAATACACTGACCCTTAGTGTGGTCAAAGTTTGACCAGCTCTTTGCTTTCCCTTACTGCTTATTTAATTCAATTGCCTTTAAAGTAGCTGTTCTTTAAACAGAGTTTGACTGTTTTTAACTACTTAACTAATGCTCTTATCTTTAATGTAGCTCATTTTGAAGTATTTTTTTTTTATTTCATTTCATTCATTACGTATCTAGTATAATGGCACTTAGTGTGCCTCACCTTAAAATAGGGGCTTTTTGCAGCAGCTTTAGCTTACGGCCATACCACCCTGTTCACGCCTGATCTCGCCTGATCTCAGAAGCTAAGCAGAGTTGGCCCTGGTTAGTACTTGGATGGGAGACTGCCTAGGAATACCAGGTCCTGTAAATTTCTGAGTTTTTTCACTACTTATCTAATACAACGGCCCTTAGTGTGGCCAAAGTTTGACCAGCTCTTTGCTTTCCCTTACTGCTTATTTAATTCAATTGCCTTTAAAGTAGCTGTTTTTTAAGCAGAGTTTGACTGTTTTTAACTACTTAACTAATGCTCTTATCTTTAATGTAGCTCATTTTGAAGTATTTTTTTGTATTTCATTCATTACTTATCTAGTATAATGGCACTTAGTGTGCCTCACCTTAAAATAGGGGCTTTTGCAGCAGCTTTCACGCTTACGGCCATACCACCCTGTTCACGCCTGATCTCGTCTGATCTCAGAAGCTAAGCAGAGTTGGGCCTAGTTAGTACTTGGATGGGAGACTGCCTAGGAATACCAGGTGCTGTAAGTTTTTGAGTTTTTTCACTACTTATCTAATACACTGGCCCATAGTGTGGTCAAAGTTTGACCAGCTCTTTGCTTTCCCTTACTGCTTATTTAATTCAATTGCCTTTAAAGTAGCTGTTCTTTAAACAGAGTTTGACTGTTTTTAACTACTTAACTAATGCTCTTATCTTTAATGTAGCTCATTTTGAAGTATTTTTTTTTGTATTTCATTCATTACTTTAGTATAATGGCACTTAGTGTGCCTCACCTTAAAATAGGGGCTTTTTGCAGCAGCTTTCACTACGGCCATACCACCCTGTTCACGCCTGATCTCGTCTGATCTCAGAAGCTAAGCAGAGTTGGGCCTAATTAGTACTTGGATGGGAGACTGCCTAGGAATACCAGGTGCTGTAAGTTTTTGAGTTTTTTCACTACTTATCTAATACACTGACCCTTAGTGTGGTCAAAGTTTGACCAGCTCTTTGCTTTCCCTTACTGCTTATTTAATTCAATTGCCTTTAAAGTAGCTGTTCTTTAAACAGAGTTTGACTGTTTTTAACTACTTAACTAATGCTCTTATCTTTAATGTAGCTCATTTTGAAGTATTTTTTTGTTTTGTATTTCATTCATTACTTATCTAGTATAATGGCACTTAGTGTGCCTCACCTTAAAATAGGGGGCCTTTTGCACCAGCTTTCGCTTACGGCCATACCACCCTGTTCACACCTGATGTCGTCTGATCTCAAAAGCTAAGCAGAGTTGGGCCTCGTTAGTACTTGGATGGGAGACTGCCTAGGAATACCAGGTGCTGTAAGTTTTTGAGTTTTTTCACTACTTATGTAATACACTGGCCCTTAGTGTGGTCAAAGTTTGACCAGCTCTTTGCTTTCCTTACTGCTTATTTAATTCAATTGCCTTTAAAGTAGCTGTTCTTTAAACAGAGTTTGACTGTTTTTAACTACTTAACTAATGCTCTTATCTTTAATGTAGCTCATTTTGAAGTATTTTTTTTTTTTTTTTGTATTTCATTCATTACTTATCTAGTATAATGGCACTTAGTGTGCCTCACCTTAAAATAGGGGCTTTTTGCAGCAGCTTTCGCACGGCCATACATACTGTTCACCCTGTTCACGCCTGATCTCAGAAGCTAAGCAGAGTTGGGCCTGGTTAGTACTTGGATGGGAGACTGCCTAGGAATACCAGGTGCTGTAAGTTTTGAGTTTTTCACTACTTATCTAATACAACGGCCCTTAATGTGGCCAAAGTTTGACCAGCTCTTTGCTTTCCCTTACTGCTTATTTAATTCAATTGCCTTTAAAGTAGCTCTACTTTAAACAGAGTTTGACTGTTTTTAACTACTTAACTAATGCTCTTATCTTTAATGTAGCTCATTTTGAAGTATTTTTTTGTATTTCATTCATTACTTATCTAGCATAATGGCACTTAATGTGCCACACCTTAAAATACGGGCTTTTTGTAGCAGCTTTCAAGCTTACGGCCATACCACCTCTGTTCACGCCTGATCTCGCCTGATCTCAGAAGCTAAGCAGAGTTGGGCCTAGTTAGTACTTGGATGGGAGACTGCCTAGGAATACCAGGTGCTGTAAGCTTTTGAGTTTTTTCACTACTTATCTAATACACTGGCCCTTAGTGTGGCCAAAGTTTGAGCAGCTCTTTGCTTTCCCTTACTGCTTATTTAATTCAATTGCCTTTAAAGTAGCTGTACTTTAAACAGAGTTTGACTGTTTTTAACTACTTAACTAATGCTCTTATCTTTAATGTAGCTCATTTTGAAGTATTTTTTTTGTATTTCATTCATTACTTATCTAGTATAATGGCACTTAGTGTGCCTCACCTTAAAATAGGGGGCTTTTTGCAGCAGCTTTAGCTTACGGCCATACCACCCTGTTTACGCCTGATCTCAGAAGCTAAGCAGAGTTGGGCCTGGTTAGTACTTGGATGGGAGACTGCCTAGGAATACCAGGTGCTGCAAGTTTTTGAGTTTTTTCACTACTTATCTAATACAACGGCCCTTAGTGTGGCCAAAGTTTGACCAGCTCTTTGCTTTCCCTTACTGCTTATTTAATTCAATTGCCTTTAAAGTAGCTGTACTTTAAACAGAGTTTGACTGTTTTTAACTACTTAACTAATGCTCTTATCTTTAATGTAGCTCATTTTGAAGTATTTTTTTTTATATTTCATTCATAACTTATCTAGTATAATGGCACTTAGTGTGCCTCACCTTAAAATAGGGGCTTTTGCAGCAGCTTTAGCTTACGGCCATACCACCCTGTTCACGCCTGATCTCGTCTGATCTCAGAAGCTAAGCAGAGTTGGGCCTAGTTAGTACTTGGATGGGAGACTTCCTAGGAATTCCAGGTGCTGTAAGTTTTTGAGTTTTTTCACTACTTATCTAATACACTGGCCCCTTAGTGTGGTCAAAGTTTGACCAGCTCTTTGCTTTCCTTTACTGCTTATTTAATTCAATTGCCTTTAAAGTAGCTGTTCTTTAAACAGAGTTTGACTGTTTTTAACTACTTAACTAATGCTCTTATCTTTAATGTAGCTCATTTTGAAGTATTTTTTTTTTATTTCATTCATTACTTATCTAGTATAATGGCACTTAGTGTGCCTCACCTTAAAATAGGGGCTTTTGCAGCAGCTTTCGCTTACGGCCATACCACCCTGTTCACGCCTGATCTCGCCTGATCTCAGAAGCTAAGCAGAGTTGGGCCTATTAAGTACTTGGATGGGAGACTGCCTAGGAATACCAGGTGCTGTAAGTTTTTGAGTTTTTTCACTACTTATCTAATACACTGGCCCATAGTGTGGTCAAAGTTTGACCAGCTCTTTGCTTTCCCTTACTGCTTATTTAATTCAATTGCCTTTAAAGTAGCTGTTCTTTAAACAGAGTTTGACTGTTTTTAACTACTTAACTAATGCTCTTATCTTTAATGTAGCTCATTTTGAAGTATTTTTTTGTATTTCATTCATTACTTATCTAGTATAATGGCACTTAGTGTGCCTCACCTTAAAATAGGGGGCTTTTTGCAGCAGCTTTCGCTTACGGCAATACCACCCTGTTCACGCCTGATCTCGTCTGATCTCAGAAGCTAAGCAGAGTTGGGCCTAGTTAGTACTTGGATGGGAGACTGCCTAGGAATACCAGGTACTGTAAGTTTTTGAGTTTTTTCACTACTTATCTAATACACTGGCCCATAGTGTGGTCAAAGTTTGACCAGCTCTTTGCTTTCCCTTACTGCTTATTTAATTCAATTGCCTTTAAAGTAGCTGTTCTTTAAACAGAGTTTGACTGTTTTTAACTACTTAACTAATGCTCTTATCTTTAATGTAGCTCATTTTGAAGTATTTTTTTTTTTTGTATTTCATTCATTACTTATCTAGTATAATGGCACTTAGTGTGCCTCACCTTAAAATAGGGGGCTTTTTGCAGCAGCTTTCTACTTTCACGGCCATGCCACCCTGTTCACGCCTGATCTCGTCTGATCTCAGAAGCTAAGCAGAGTTGGGCCTGGTTAGTACTTGGATGGGAGACTGCCTAGGAATACCAGGTGCTGTAAATTTTTGAGTTTTTTCACTACTTATCTAATACAACGGCCCTTAGTGTGGCCAAAGTTTGACCAGCTCTTTGCTTTCCCTTACTGCTTATTTAATTCAATTGCCTTTAAAGTAGCTGTACTTTAAACAGAGTTTGACTGTTTTTAACTACTTAACTAATGCTCTTATCTTTAATGTAGCTCATTTTGAAGTATTTTTTTTTGTATTTCATTCATTACTTATCTAGTATAATGGCACTTAGTGTGCCTCACCTTAAAATAGGGGGCTTTTTGCAGCAGCTTTAGCTTACGGCCATACCACCCTGTTCACGCCTGATCTCGTCTGATCTCAGAAGCTAAGCAGAGTTGGGCCTAGTTAGTACTTGGATGGGAGACTTCCTAGGAATACCAGGTGCTGTAAGTTTTTGAGTTTTTTCACTACTTATCTAATACACTGGCCCTTAGTGTGGTCAAAGTTTGACCAGCTCTTTGCTTTCCCTTACTGCTTATTTAATTCAATTGCCTTTAAAGTAGCTGTTCTTTAAACAGAGTTTGATTGTTTTTAACTACTTAACTAATGTTCTTATCTTTAATGTAGCTCATTTTGAAGTATTTTTTTTTTTTTGTATTTCATTCATTACGTATCTAGTATAATGGCACTTAGTGTGCCTCACCTTAAAATAGGGGCTTTTTGCAGCAGCTTTAGCTTACGGCCATACCACCCTGTTCACGCCTGATCTCGCCTGATCTCAGAAGCTAAGCAGAGTTGGGCCTAGTTAGTACTTGGATGGGAGACTGCCTAGGAATACCAGGTGCCGTAAGTTTTTGAGTTTTTTCACTACTTATCTAATACACTGGCCCTTAGTGTGGTCAAAGTTTGACCAGCTCTTTGCTTTCCCTTACTGCTTATTTAATTCAATTGCCTTTAAAGTAGCTGTTCTTTAAACAAAGTTTGACTGTTTTTAACTACTTAACTAATGCTCTTATCTTTAATGTAGCTCATTTTGAAGTATTTTTTTTTTTTTTTGTATTTCATTCATTACGTATCTAGTATAATGGCACTTAGTGTGCCTCACCTTAAAATAGGGGGCTTTTTGCAGCAGCTTTAGCTTACGGCCATACCACCCTGTTCACGCCTGATCTCAGAAGCTAAGCAGAGTTGGGCCTGGTTAGTACTTGGATGGGAGACTGCCTAGGAATACCAGGTGCTGTAAATTTTTGAGTTTTTTCACTACTTATCTAATACAACGGCCCTTAGTGTGGCCAAAGTTTGACCAGCTCTTTGCTTTCCCTTACTGCTTATTTAATTCAATTGCCTTTAAAGTAGCTGTACTTTAAACAGAGTTTGACTGTTTTTAACTACTTAACTAATGCTCTTATCTTTAATGTAGCTCATTTTGAAGTATTTTTTTTTGTATTTCATTCATTACTTATCTAGTATAATGGCACTTAGTGTGCCTCACCTTAAAATAGGGGGCTTTTTGCAGCAGCTTTAGCTTACGGCCATACCACCCTGTTCACGCCTGATCTCGTCTGATCTCAGAAGCTAAGCAGAGTTGGGCCTAGTTAGTACTTGGATGGGAGACTGCCTAGGAATACCAGGTGCTGTAAGTTTTTGAGTTTTTTCACTACTTATCTAATACACTGGCCCTTAGTGTGGTCAAAGTTTGACCAGCTCTTTGCTTTCCCTTACTGCTTATTTAATTCAATTGCCTTTAAAGTAGCTGTTCTTTAAACAGAGTTTGACTGTTTTTAACTACTTAACTAATGCTCTTATCTTTAATGTAGCTCATTTTAAAGTATTTTTTTTTTTTATTTCATTCATTACTTATCTAGTATAATGGCACTTAGTGTGCCTCACCTTAAAATAGGGGGCTTTTTGCAGCAGCTTTCGCTTACGGCAATACCACCCTGTTCACGCCTGATCTCGTCTGATCTCAGAAGCTAAGCAGAGTTGGGCCTAGTTAGTACTTGGATGGGAGACTGCCTAGGAATACCAGGTACTGTAAGTTTTTGAGTTTTTTCACTACTTATCTAATACAACGGCCCTTAGTGTGGCCAAAGTTTGACCAGCTCTTTGCTTTCCCTTACTGCTTATTTAATTCAATTGCCTTTAAAGTAGCTGTACTTTAAACAGAGTTTGACTGTTTTTAACTACTTAACTAATGCTCTTATCTTTAATGTAGCTCATTTTGAAGTATTTTTTTTTGTATTTCATTCATTACTTATCTAGTATAATGGCACTTAGTGTGCCTCACCTTAAAATAGGGGGCCTTTTGCAGCAGCTTTAGCTTACGGCCATACCACCCTGTACACGCCTGATCTCAGAAGCTAAGCAGAGTTGGGCGTAGTTAGTACTTGGATGGGAGACTGCCTAGGAATACCAGGTGCTGTAAGTTTTCGAGTTTTTTCACTACTTATCTAATACACTGGCCCTTAGTGTGGTCAAAGTTTGACCAGCTCTTTGCTTTCCCTTACTGCTTATTTAATTCAATTGCCTTTAAAGTAGCTGTTCTTTAAACAGAGTTTGACTGTTTTTAACTACTTAACTAATGCTCTTATCTTTAATGTAGCTCATTTTAAAGTTTTTTTTTTTTTTGGTATTTCATTCATTACTTATCTAGTATAATGGCACTTAGTGTGCCTCACCTTAAAATAGGGGGCTTTTTGCAGCAGCTTTCGCTAACGGCAATACCACCCTGTTCACGCCTGATCTCGTCTGATCTCAGAAGCTAAGCAGAGTTGGGCCTAGTTAGTACTTGGATGGGAGACTGCCTAGGAATACCAGGTACTGTAAGTTTTGAGTTTTTTCACTACTTATCTAATACACTGGCCTTAGTGTGGTCAAAGTTTGACCAGCTCTTTGCTTTCCCTTACTGCTTATTTAATTCAATTACCTTTAAAGTAGCTGTTCTTTAAACAGAGTTTGACTGTTTTTAACTACTTAACTAATGCTCTTATCTTTAATGTAGCTCATTTTGAAGTATTTTTTTTTTTTTTTTGTATTTCATTCATTACTTATCTAGTATAATGGCACTTAGTGTGCCTCACCTTAAAATAGGGGCTTTTTGCAGCAGCTTTACTTACGCCATGCCACCCTGTTCACGCCTGATCTCGCCTGATCTCAGAGGCTAAGCAGAGTTGGGCCTGGTTAGTACTTGGATGGGAGACTGCCTAGGAATACCAGGTGCTGTAAATTTTTGAGTTTTTTCACTACTTATCTAATACAACGGCCCTTAGTGTGGCCAAAGTTTGACCAGCTCTTTGCTTTCCCTTACTGCTTATTTAATTCAATTGCCTTTAAAGTAGCTGTTCTTTAAACAGAGTTTGACTGTTTTTAACTACTTAACTAATGCTCTTATCTTTAATGTAGCTCCTTTTGAAGTATTTTTTTTTTTGTATTTCATTCATTACTTATCTAGTATAATGGCACTTAGTGTGCCTCACCTTAAAATAGGGGCTTTTGCAGCAGCTTTCGCTTACGGCCATACCACCCTGTTCACGCCTGATCTCGTCTGGTCTCAGAAGCTAAGCAGAGTTGGGCCTAGTTAGTACTTGGATGGGAGACTGCCTAGGAATACCAGGTGCTGTAAGTTTTTGAGTTTTTTCACTACTTATCTAATACACTGGCCCTTAGTGTGGTCAAAGTTTGACCAGCTCTTTGCTTTCCCTTACTGCTTATTTAATTCAATTGCCTTTAAAGTAGCTGTTCTTTAAACAGAGTTTGACTGTTTTTAACTACTTAACTAATGCTCTTATCTTTAATGTAGCTCATTTTGAAGTATTTTTTTTTTTTTGTATTTCATTCATTACTTATCTAGTATAATGGCACTTAGTGTGCCTCACCTTAAAATAGGGGCTTTTTGCAGCAGCTTTCGCTTCGGCCATACCACCTTCTTCACGCCTGATCTCGTCTGATCTCAGAAGCTAAGCAGAGTTGGGCCTAGTTAGTACTTTGATGGGAGACTGCCTAGGAATACCAGGTGCTGTAAGTTTTTGAGTTTTTTCACTACTTATCTAATACACTGGCCCTTAGTGTGGTCAAAGTTTGACCAGCTCTTTGCTTTCCCTTACTGCTTATTTAATTCAATTGCCTTTAAAGTAGCTGTTCTTTAAACAGATTTTGACTGTTTTTAACTACTTAACTAATGCTCTTATCTTTAATGTAGCTCATTTTGAAGTATTTTTTTTTTGTATTTCATTCATTACTTATCTAGTATAATGGCACTTAGTGTGCCTCACCTTAAAATAGGGGGCTTTTTGCAGCAGCTATCGCTTATGGCCGTACCACCTTGTTCATGCCTGATCTCGTCTGATCTCAGAAGCTAAGCAGAGTTGGGCCTAGTTAGTACTTGGATGGGAGACTGCCTAGGAATACCAGGTGCTGTAAGTTTTTGAGTTTTTTCACTACTTATCTAATACACTGGCCCTTAGTGTGGTCAAAGTTTGACCAGCTCTTTGCTTTCCCCTTACTGCTCATTTAATTCAATTGCCTTTAAAGTAGCTGTTCTTTAAACAGAGTTTGACTGTTTTTAACTACTTAACTAATGCTCTTATCTTTAATGTAGCTCATTTTGAAGTATTTTTTTTTTGTATTTCATTCATTACTTATCTAGTATAATGGCACTTAGTGTGCCTCACCTTAAAATAGGGGCTTTTGCAGCAGCTTTCGCTTACGGCCATACCACCCTGTTCATGCCTGATCTCGTCTGATCTCAGAAGCTAAGCAGAGTTGGGCCTAGTTAGTACTTGGATGGGGAGACTGCCTAGGAATACCAGGTGCTGTAAGTTTTTGAGTTTTTTCACTACTTATCTAATACACTGGCCCTTAGTGTGGTCAAAGTTTGACCAGCTCTTTGCTTTCCCTTACTGCTTATTTAATTCAATTGCCTTTAAAGTAGCTGTTCTTTAAACAGAGTTTGACTGTTTTTAACTACTTAACTAATGCTCTTATCTTTAATGTAGCTCATTTTGAAGTATTTTTTTTTTTTTGTATTTCATTCATTACTTATCTAGTATAATGGCACTTAGTGTGCCTCACCTTAAAATAGGGGGCTTTTTGCAGCAGCTTTCGCTTACGGCCATTCCACCCTGTTCACGCCTGATCTCGTCTTGTCTCAGAAGCTAAGCAGAGTTGGGCCTAGTTAGTACTTGGATGGGAGACTGCCTAGGAATACCAGGTGCTGTAAGTTTTTGAGTTTTTTCACTACTTATCTAATACACTGGCCCTTAGTGTGGTCAAAGTTTGACCAGCTCTTTGCTTTCCCTTACTGCTTATTTAATTCAATTGCCTTTAAAGTAGCTGTTCTTTAAACAGAGTTTGACTGTTTTTAACTACTTAACTAATGCTCTTATCTTTAATGTAGCTCATTTTGAAGTATTTTTTTTTTTGTATTTCATTCATTACTTATCTAGTATAATGGCACTTAGTGTGCCTCACCTTAAAATAGGGGTTTTTGCAGCAGCTTTCGCTTATGGCCATACCACCCTGTTCACGCCTGATCTCAGAAGCTAAGCAGAGTTGGGCCTGATTAGTACTTGGATGGGAGACTGCCTAGGAATACCAGGTGCTGTAAGTTTTTGAGTTTTTTCACTACTTATCTAATACAACGCCCTTAGTGTGGCCAAAGTTTGACCAGCTCTTTGCTTTCCCTTACTGCTTATTTAATTCAATTGCCTTTAAAGTAGCTGTACTTTTTAAACAGAGTTTGACTGTTTTTAACTACTTAACTAATGCTCTTATCTTTAATGTAGCTCATTTTGAAGTTTTTTTTTGTATTTCATTCATTACTTATCTAGTATAATGGCACTTAGTGTGCCTCACCTTAAAATAGGGGCTTTTTGCGGCAGCTTTCACACGGCCATACCACCCTGTTCATGCCTGATCTCGTCTGATCTCAGAAGCTGAGCAGAGTTGGGCCTAGTTAGTACTTGGATGGGAGACTGCCTATGAATATCAGGTGCTGTAAGTTTTTGAGTTTTTTCACTACTTATCTAATACACTGGCCCTTAGTGTGGTCAAAGTTTGACCAGCTCTTTGCTTTCCCTTACTGCTTATTTAATTCTATTGCCTTTAAAGTAGCTGTTCTTTAAACAGAGTTTGACTGTTTTTAACTACTTAACTAATGCTCTTATCTTTAATGTAGCTCATTTTGAAGTATTTTTTTTTTTGTATTTCATTCATTACTTATCTAGTATAATGGCACTTAGTGTGCCTCACCTTAAAATAGGGGGCCTTTTGCAGCAGCTTTCGCTTACGGCCATACCAACCTGTTCACGCCTGATCTCGTCTGATCTCAGAAGCTAAGCAGAGTTGGGCCTGTTTAGTACTTGGATGGGAGACTGCCTATGAATACCAGGTGCTGTAAGTTTTTGAGTTTTTTCACTACTTATCTAATACACTGGCCCTTAGTGTGGTCAAAGTTTGACCAGCTCTTTGCTTTCCCTTACTGCTTATTTAATTCAATTGCCTTTAAAGTAGCTGTACTTTAAACAGAGTTTGACTGTTTTTAACTACTTAACTAATGCTCTTATCTTTAATGTAGCTCATTTTGAAGTATTTTTTTTTTGTATTTCATTCATTACTTATCTAGTATAATGGCACTTAGTGTGCCTCACCTTAAAATAGGGGGCTTTTTGCAGCAGCTTTAGCTTGACGGCCATACCACCCTGTTCACGCCTGATCTCGTCTGATCTCAGAAGCTAAGCAGAGTTGGGCCTGGTTAGTACTTGGATGGGAGACTGCCTAGGAATACCAGGTGCTGTAAGTTTTTGAGTTTTTTCACTACTTATCTAATACACTGGCCCTTAGTGTGGCCGAAGTTTGACCAGCTCTTTGCTTTCCCTTACTGCTTATTTAATTCAATTGCCTTTAAAGTAGCTGTACTTTAAACAGAGTTTGACTGTTTTTAACTACTTAACTAATGCTCTTATCTTTAATGTAGCTCATTTTGAAGTATTTTTTTTTGTATTTCATTCATTACTTATCTAGTATAATGGCACTTAGTGTGCCTCACCTTAAAATAGGGGCTTTTTGCAGCAGATTTCGCTTACGGCCATACCACCCTGTTCACGCCTGATTTTGTCTGATCTCAGAAGCAAAGCAGAGTTGGGCCTAGTTAGTTCTTGGATGGGAGACTGCCTAGGAATACCAGGTGCTGTATGTTTTTGAGTTTTTTCACTACTTATCTAATACACTGGCCCTTAGTGTGGTCAAAGTTTGACCAGCTCTTTGCTTTCCCTTACTGCTTATTTAATTCAATTGCCTTTAAAGTAGCTGTTCTTTAAACAGAGTTTGACTGTTTTTAACTACTTAACTAATGCTCTTATCTTTAATGTAGCTCATTTTGAAGTATTTTTTTTTTTGTATTTCATTCATTACTTATCTAGTATAATGGCACTTAGTGTGCCTCACCTTAAAATACGGGGCTTTTTGTAGCAGCTTTCGCTTACGGCCATACCACCCTGTTCACGCCTGATCTCGTCTGATCTCAGAAGCTAAGCAGAGTTGGGCCTAGTTAGTACTTGGATGGGAGACTGCCTAGGAATACCAGGTGCTGAAAGCTTTTGAGTTTTTTCACTACTTATCTAATACACTGGCCCTTAGTGTGGCCAAAGTTTGACCAGCTCTTTGCTTTCCCTTACTGCTTATTTAATTCAATTGCCTTTAAAGTAGCTGTACTTTAAACAGAGTTTGACTGTTTTTAACTACTTAACTAATGCTCTTATCTTTAATGTAGCTCATTTTGAAGTATTTTTTTTTTTGTATTTCATTCATTACTTATCTAGTATAATGGCACTTAGTGTGCCTCACCTTAAAATAGGGGGCTTTTTGCAGCAGCTTTCGCTTACGGCCATACCACCCTGTTCACGCCTGATCTCGTCTGATCTCAGAAGCTAAGCAGAGTTGGGCCTAGTTAGTACTTGGATGGGAGACTGCCTAGGAATACCAGGTGCTGTAAGTTTTTGAGTTTTTTCACTACTTATCTAATACACTGGCCCATAGTGTGGTCAAAGTTTGACCAGCTCTTTGCTTTCCCTTACTGCTTATTTAATTCAATTGCCTTTAAGTAGCTGTTCTTTAAACAGAGTTTGACTGTTTTTAACTACTTAACTAATGCTCTTATCTTTAATGTACCTCATTTTGAAGTATTTTTTTGTATTTCATTCATGACTTATCTAGTATAATGGCACTTAGTGTGCCTCACCTTAAAATAGGGGGCTTTTTGCAGCAGCTTTAGCTTACGGCCATACCACCCTGTTCACGCCTGATCTCGTCTGATTTGAGAAGCTAAGCAGAGTTGGGCCTAGTTCGTACTTGGATGGGAGACTGCCTAGGAATACCAGGTGCTGTAAGCTTTTGAGTTTTTTCACTACTTATCTAATACACTGGCCCTTAGTGTGGCCAAAGTTTGACCAGCTCTTTGCTTTCCCTTACTGCTTATTTAATTCAATTGCCTTTAAAGTAGCTGTACTTTAAACAGAGTTTGACTGTTTTTAACTACTTAACTAATGCTCTTATCTTTAATGTAGCTCAATTTGAAGTATTTTTTTTTCCTATTTCATTCATTACTTATCTAGTATAATGGCACTTAGTGTGCCTCACCTTAAAATAGGGGCTTTTTGCAGCAGCTTTGGCTTACGGCCATACCACCCTGTTCACGCCTGATCTCGCCTGATCTCAGAAGCTAAGCAGAGTTGGGCCTAGTTAGTACTTGGAAGGAGACTGCCTAGGAATACCAGGTGCTGTAAGTTTTTGAGTTTTTTCACTACTTATCTAATACACTGGCCCTTAGTGTGGTCAAAGTTTGACCAGCTCTTTGCTTTACCTTACTGCTTATTTAATTCAATTGCCTTTAAAGTAGCTGTTCTTTAAACAGAGTTTGACTGTTTTTAACTACTTAACTAATGCTCTTATCTTTAATGTAGCTCATTTTGAAGTATTTTTTTTTTTTTTGTATTTCATTCATTACTTATCTAGTATAATGGCACTTAGTGTGCCTCACCTTAAAATAGGGGCTTTTTGCAGCAGCTTTACTTACGGCCATACCACCCTGTTCACGCCTGATCTCGTCTGATCTCAGAAGCTAAGCAGAGTTGGGCCTAGTTAGTACTTGGATGGGAGATGTTGTGGATTCCCCGGATTAAAGAAGACTCCGAGCATTAGGTTTTGATAGCAAAAATTCAGACTTTTATTGATCAATATAAGCCGAGACTGTCTAAGGTCCACACAGAACCACTCTATAGACAGCACTCTCGCTTACCACTCTTCAGGGTTTTTATATGGTCATCACACTACCACGTCACAGTAATAAATGGTGGCCTCCTGAATTACCCTTGTTAATGAGGATCACAGGTGTAAGACAACAGATGTAAAATGCCAAAAACAGATGGGTTCTAAATAGTGGGGTTCTTAGCTTATGTCTGACTGCAGTTATAATGGTAACTAAATTATATAAGATTTACTTTATATTTTGATTAACAAAAACTTCTTCATATTTCCCCCTTTGAGACGTTTACGTCTCATTTTACTCTTGAGTGACATTTTATGATTCAGTCTGTTCTGTTAACGCTATCTAGTAACCAAAAAATAGTCCCTATGTTACATTACAACAAGTCTAAGTCATGCCATTTCACTCAAGAAGGCGTTAGGGCCAAACCTCTTCCCTCGGTCTCTTTGGCTAGAAGGAAGTAAAAGACCATAACACCTTGATTTTACTTTATAGTCAATGTACAGGGGTTGTATACTTGGTTTTATTATGTCTATGGTTATCCTAATTATGGAACGCATCTAGGTTGATAAAATAGATCAAACAAAGCATGAGTAAACAAACAAATATGAATATGTAAGTAAGAAGGGTACCTCCTAACTGCTGATCAGAAACATCATAAAACAAAAACATCATAAACCAAAATATAAAACATGCATAATAGTTTTTTCCACAATGTTCGTAGTTGTATGGATTTGGAATGGCTATTAATTGGCTTCCAGGTGTTTTGGTACATACTAGGCAGTCTTCCTTATTTAACTCTGCTGTTGTGAAGGTGGCCCATTCATACCACTGATTGCTTTGTGCAAGTTCCCACAGAACATCTAGCTTGGTGTCATCCTCGTACATATTGTCCTTGTCCTCGCTGTTCCTGCGTCGCTTTCCATGTTGTCCTGCTTCAACTGAGTCGCTGCTGGTTTTGGTGGATGGCTGAAAAGTTGATGGTAGGAAAGTGAGGTTGTGTGGCAGAGAGTTGTTCTGTGCTTGACTTGCGGGGCTGGAGTTGTGATGTTGTCTTTGGCTTGAACTTGTGACAGACATGTGCTGATCAGGCATGTGGTCAACAATATTATCGCCATTGTCTTGCTGAACTCTCTCTGTTGCATGTTCTTTATTATTCTGTATTGTGGCTGGTCTTCCTTTGGGAACTCTTGTGCAGTGATTCAGATGGTACCAAGTGCTGCTTCCCTCTACTTGAACAGCAGTTGGTGTTGCTGCTGTGACGTTATACGGCCCTTCCCTTCTTGGCTCGTTCCATTTCCTTCTGAATACTCTCAGATAGACCTGATCTCCTGGGGTGATGGGACAGCTGGTTTCCGTCTGCTCCGACAGCTCCTTTCTTTTTTCCTGCGCACAAATAGCTTTATGGATAGCCGTTAGTTCTTTCATGTACGATTTTAACTCCATTTGTAGTTGTTCTAGTGGGGGTCCCTTGTATGGACCTCTGTTACATGGTGCAGGCGTCCAGTAAGCATTTGGTGAGGTGTTAGATGTGTGTTTTGGTTAGTTTGCATGCGGTAACTCATCAGTGCAAGACTATTTTGTTAATTTTGGATTTGAGAAGACCATTTACTTTTTCAACTTGTCCCTGGGACTGAGGATGGTAAACACAGCCTAGTCTTTTAATTTTCTTTATGATTTTCCTTATGACTTCCCCCTTTGCACCATGGTCAAAACCATGTGCATCTAAGATAAGAATATTTAGAACTGATGTGGGTGCAATAATTTTTGTACCAAAGGAAATCAAACGTCCTAGGTATTCTACTTCTGGCAAGCAATACTGCAGTTTGGTTTTGGATACTTTGTGACCTCCTTGAGCTAATTTCGTCAGTACTTTGATGGAATCTCTATGACATTGATCTAGAGATGTTGAGCAGATGATCACATCATCCATGTACTGTAAACAGGTGCTCTCTAGCATAAGGTCTTCTAGGTCGATCTTGAGAACCTGGTTAAATATGTGTGGTGACAATTTATATCCCATTGGGAGTCTCGCATAGGTGTATTGTTTACCTGCATACGTAAATGCAAACAGATACCTACTTTCCTCGGCTACAGGAATACTGAAAAAGGCAGAGCAAAGGTCAATTACTGTAAAGTACTTGGCTTGCGGGGGGATGTTTGTTAGCAATGTGTGAGGGTTGGGAACATCTGTTGGCCAATCTTCTGTTATAGCATTGATTGCTCTCAGATCATGTACAAGACGCCATTTGACTTTGTTTGCTTTGAGTATCGGATAGATGGGTGTGTTGCAGTAACTGTTTGTTTTTACTAACACTTTTGCTTTAACAAGTCCCTCAATTGTGGTTTTTATGCCTAATTCCGCCTCTTGACTCAATGGGTATTGTCTTTTTCGAGGAAGGCGTGCATTTGGTTTTAGCCTCACTTGTACTGGACTGGCTGACCTTACTAACCCTACGTCTGTCTCATGCTGGGACCATAGCTCAGCCGGCACCTGGTTTATTGCTCTCTGCAAAAGTTCAGCTGTAGTTCTTTCTGAGTCTGGTGTTGTCATTACTTGCTCGGATTGCTTTTGTTTGATAATCACCTCCTGTGGAATGCCTAATAATGAAGTCCCACATAGAATTTTTATGTAGTTTTGGTCAGTGGAATGAAAGATTAACGGATTTATTGTCGGTTCCCATTTACTTTGCGTGGCTTGTTTCATCATCTGTCCTAAATGCTTGGTTTCCCATTTTTCCCTACATATAAAGGTATATATGCGGTACTGAATCATTCATATCAAACCATTTGTTTATGAATCGTTTTGGTTATTTTTAAGGCTGCTCCTTGTTCACCTATTATTATGTATTGTGAGATCATTTCAATTTTTTGTTCTTTTGTTTCTTCCTGCCATTCTTCTTCTAGAATTTTGTTTCTTGTTGGGTCATATTTCATTATGCAATGAAATCCTGTCTTGGGTATTCGTAACTCGGGGGTCTGTGCTTCAATGAATTTACCCCATTCGTCAATGATCTGTTTTACATCCTCTTCTATCTGCCCTATCCAATATACGCTTGCTTCAGCTTCGAAATCATCATTTGAGCTCCTGCATATCTACATACACTCCATCAGTAGAGCACCAAATTTGCAATCCTAACTTACACAATGCATCTCTTCCTAATAGGTTAATAGGCGTTTGATCTGATATCAGAATAGGCATGGTTACACTTTTTTGTCTTTTGTTTGTAGGCAAATTGGAGCTGTCATAGGGATTAATTGTACTTGTCCTTGAGAATCCTACTGTCTTTACAAATTTTCCAGACATGGGGAGGTGTGAGGCATAATTTGATTTTACACATGTATAGACTGCTCCTGTGTCTATCATCATTGGAATTGTTTTGCCTTCTACTTCTATTTGCAATATAGGTTCTTGATTTGCATTGGTTGTTAAAACTGGTAGTAGACTCTCCCCTATAAGATTCTCTGGGCACCCCTAATAATTTGGATATGGATTTCTCCATGGGCCTGCAAAATTTTGATAGCGTGTCTGGTTCCCTGCCCACCTTCTAAACTCGGGGTCTGTTGTCCATGGGTTGGGACAATCTCTTCTTATATGTCCTGGCTGTCCACATCTCCAGCACAGTCCTGGAGGAAGATTAACAGCTCTGTTTCCTCCTTTTGGAGGTTGCAGTTGTTTTCTTTTCCACTCAGGGGGTCCTGGCTGGGCATAGACATTAACAATGGGTGTAGGTGTCGGGGTTGTGTTTAGAGGGGTCAATGTGGGCACAGCTGGGTGTGAAACGTTAATGGGAGCCATTAAACTCATTTGGTTGGACTCTTCAGTTTTCACCACTGCTTGAGTCTTTTTCTTGTTTCTAGCTGTTAGTTCCTCAAGTTGCAACTGGGTCAGTTTTCGTTGAAGGTCTTTTTCTTGCTCTTTGAGCCTCAACTCATTTTTCCTATAGAGTTCAACCGCATGAGTCACATGATCACAAAACTCTTTGTGTGATTTGGAGGTCAAACCGACTACATCCTCCAGCTTGCTTTTTACAGTTGGTGGCATGGCCTCTATTACAGAGTTTCTGAACAATGTAGACATAAGAGGGTCACCTTCTGGATTCCCTTCAGTTTCTTGTCTCCATCTTTTCAATTGTCTCTGTACATAGGTGATGGGATTTTCAGTTTCTCCCAACTGGTCTCCCCTCAATGCTTTCGGTCGACCCTAGTGGGGTACTCAGCTCGTAGTGCCTGCCACATGTCGGGACGGTGTGCATTAAACTCAATGCCGTCCATGTTATGAGTGTCCACTGCTCCTCGAGGCCCGCTGCCTGTAAGATTTCTTCCGTCTTTATTCCTCCTATAGTTTTTGCTAGGAGTGCTTTGACATCCCCCACGGCCAAAAGTTTGCCTGCTGTCTCTTCCTCAAACACCCTAATCCATTTTCCAGCTCCCTCGTGCATGTCAGGTAACCGGGTGATCAGACACTCTACCTCTTGTGTGGCCCATGGAATATATTGTGCCCTTGTCCCCTTAATTAAAATTGGAAGCTGTTTGTTCTGCGATCTTAATCGTCCTTATGGAGTGTCCCCTGTTCTCATCAGATGCAAACTCTCTTAACCTCATTTCTGTATCTTTGAATTTTTGTGTTATTTCTTCTTCTAGCCCGCATCCCTCATTGAGATCCTCATTTTCCCTTTCTGACTGAGATTTTTGTTCATATGGTATTTTCATTTTGTCTAAGGCTGTCTGTATTTCTCCGTAACAGTCTAAATAATCGCTTTCTTGTGGCTTTTTAATTGGTTTTGTTTTGGGTCTTACATCCTGTCCTGTCGGCTTCTCTTGTTCTAAATCAATTTCCCCTTCCATCCCAAGCTCGCTTAACACTTGAACTTTTCCCTGAGTAATGGAAATTGTCCTTCAGCGTTTCCATACGGAGGGGATCTGCTAACCTCTTTCTTTTTCTTTATTTCTTGGTTTGCTTCTTTCAGAATTTTTCTAGCCTGTTTTAGGGTTTTTGGGTAAATCTTCGCCTTCTTTTTTAAATAATTTTAAAACTTCTTGCTCTTTTTGTCTTTTTCTTCTCTCTTTTTCCGGTTCAGGAATATGCCTTTAGTTTTGGAATTTTTACCAATGTTTCCATTTCCTCACACAATGTCACCTCAAATGTTCCCTCTTCAGGCCATTTAGTACTCAAATTTTTTGTTCTCTTTTGCCACTTTCTGCAGAGCTTATGTATCAGTTCCTTAAGCAGAGGATGCTTTGCTCCCAATGTTTCTGCAGGAGTTGTCATAACTTCGCTATAAGTCAACCTGTATAACCTGTAAGAATAGTTTTTCCTTCAATAGCTCTTAAAGTAAGAACTCTTAAGTATTTTATGATAAACGTCTACTGTACCCGTAAAACCAAACTACAATATTCACCACTTTTATCAGCAATATATCGTATGTATCCTCAATAAGTTTGCGACTTTCTATACCAGATATGTTTTATCACCGTACTATATAGTCACCAAAATCTATTCAAGCGATATTTAACTTTAGTCAATAACTTTAATTATGCGGTATACATTTATCCATTCATGAACACACACTCCCTTTATTTACAGGGCTCATACATTCATTCCAACTGTGTCCCTTTATCCTATAGGGCTCATTTATTTTAACACTTACCAGCTATGTCCCTTTATGTACTGGGCTCATTCATTTAATCACTTAATCATAAGTCCCTTTATATATAGGGCTCATTTATATCATCCAAACAAGACAAAACTACGAAAGGTTCATACATTCATGCTTCAGTCACACCGTACACATTCAGTTGAGCTCACACAACTAGTACCTACTTTACATAGAACAATTTCTGAACACTAAAACACAAAACAAATATTTCATAGATACTCCTCCTCAATCCAATGAAATTATCTAACAACCATGTACTCCGCCTCACTTGTTACACTTCCGCTACCCAAGCGAAGACAATCTTTTTCCCAAATTTCTACTTCACACGTGGTCCTTCAGACAGTCATTCAACTAACACTCATTCTAGCCCACACGTAGACCTCAATTCTTTTTCTTCCACTTCCTATCTCAATTTTTCAACATACCCCTTCCACAATCTATCTTTCAAATTAATAATAAACACATAAGACAAACAGAGCTAGCCCAAAATAACAAACCCCTGTGGGAATTTTCCACCTCAATTAATGTCTGGTATTGGCATGATCCAGCTTTAAACAGTTTTAACCTTCTTTTCGGCTCGTTATACCTTACTTTATTGTCACTTTATGTAATTACGGGTCCTTTATCCTTTTTGAATTTTTCTATTGTCTTTTTTGTATTACTTTCTGCGTTTTACTTGAGTTTGAAATGTAATTAATTGGTCCAATACCCACAAAAATTGGGAATTTTAATTGCCAAGGAGGAATTTACACTGAATTCAGGAATTTGACACCTCTCTTGACTCACCCACAGCAGCGCTTTAATCCACCTGCAGGATTTTACCTTTTATCTACAAACTAACATATATTCTATCTGCATTCACTGTTCTCCTCAAGTCCAAACCAACAGAAAATACAGATTACTGCATGCATTTAGTGTTTTTGAAATCAAAACCCAATTTTCTTTCAATTATCAGAATCTTTTCTTCACTTGGTTCGATTATTTTTAGAAGAACATAAGGTGTCTCACCACGAGTAGGTTCTGGCGAACAACACAACCTAACTATGAAGCAAAAACTGCTTACCTTTGGCCAAGTTGTTGTGTTGTCCGTCCAAACCTTGCTCGCAGTTGTCCACCCTGTTGTCCTTTTCTATCCTGTTCGTGACGCCAATTGTTGTGGATTCCCCGGATTAAAGAAGACTCCGAGCATTAGGTTTTGATAGCAAAAATTCAGACTTTTATTGATCAATATAAGCCGAGACTGTCTAAGGTCCACACAGAACCACTCTATAGACAGCACTCTCGCTTACCACTCTTCAGGGGTTTTTATATGGTCATCACACTACCACGTCACAGTAATAAATGGTGGCCTCCTGAATTACCCTTGTTAATGAGGATCACAGGTGTAAGACAACAGATGTAAAATGCCAAAAACAGATGGGTTCTAAATAGTGGGGTTCTTAGCTTATGTCTGACTGCAGTTATAATGGTAACTAAATTATATAAGATTTACTTTATATTTTGATTAACAAAAACTTCTTCAGAGACTGCCTAGGAATACCAGGTGCTGTAAGTTTTTGAGTTTTTTCACTACTTATCTAATACACTGGCCCATAGTGTGGTCAAAGTTTGACCAGCTCTTTGCTTTCCCTTACTGCTTATTTAATTCAATTGCCTTTAAAGTAGCTGTTCTTTAAACAGAGTTTGACTGTTTTTAACTACTTAACTAATGCTCTTATCTTTAATGTAGCTCATTTTGAAGTATTTTTTTTTGTATTTCATTCATTACTTATCTAGTATAATGGCACTTAGTGTGCCTCACCTTAAAATAGGGGCTTTTTGCAGCAGCTTTCGCTTCACGGCCATACCACCCTGTTCACGCCTGATGTCGTCTGATCTCAGAAGCTAAGCAGAGTTGGGCCTGGTTAGTACTTGGATGGGAGACTGCCTAGGAATACCAGGTGCTGTAAATTTTTGAGTTTTTTCACTACTTATCTAATACACTGGCCTTTAGTGTGGTCAAAGTTTGACCAGCTCTTTGCTTTCCCTTACTGCTTATTTAATTCAATTGCCTTTAAAGTAGCTGTTCTTTAAACAGTGTTTGGCTGTTTTTAACTATTTAACTAATGCTCTTATGTTTGATGTAGCTCATTTTGAAGTATTTTTTTTTTTATTTTTCATTCATTACTTATCTAGTATAATGGCACTTAGTGTGCCTCACCTTAAAATAGGGGGCTTTTTGCAGCAGCTTTCGCTTACGGCCATACCACCCTGTTCACGCCTGATCTCGTCTGATCTCAGAAGCTAAGCAGAGTTGGGCCTAGTTAGTACTTGGATAGGAGACTGCCTAGGAATACCAGGTGCTGTAAGTTTTTGAGTTTTTTCACTACTTATCTAATACACTGGCCCTTAGTGTGGTCAAAGTTTGACCAGCTCTTTGCTTTCCCTTACTGCTTATTTAATTCAATTGCCTTTAAAGTAGCTGTACTTTAAACAGAGTTTGACTGTTTTTAACTACTTAACTAATGCTCTTATCTTTAATGTAGCTCATTTTGAAGTATTTTTTTTATTTCATTCATTCACTTATCTAGTATAATGGCACTTAGTGTGCCTCAGCTTAAAATAGGGGCTTTTTGCAGCAGCTTTCACGGCCATACCATCCTATTCACGCCTGATCTCGCCTGATCTCAGAAGCTAAGCAGAGTTGGGCCTAGTTAGTACTTGGATAAGAGACTGCCTAGGAATACCAGGTGCTGTAAGTTTTGAGTTTTTTCACTACTTATCTAATACACTGGCCCTTAGTGTGGTCAAAGTTTGACCAGCTCTTTGCTTTCCCTTACTGCTTATTTAATTCAATTGCCTTTAAAGTAGCTGTTCTTTAAACAGAGTTTGACTGTTTTTAACTACTTAACTAATGCTCTTATCTTTAATGTAGCTCATTTTGAAGTATTTTTTTGTATTTCATTCATTACTTATCTAGTATAATGGCACTTAGTGTGCCTCACCTTAAAATAGGGGGCTTTTTGCAGCAGCTTTCGCTTACGGCCATACCGCCCTGTTCACGCCTGATCTCGTCTGATCTCAGAAGCTTAGCAGAGTTGGGCCTGGTTAGTACTTGGATGGGAGACTGCCTAGGAATACCAGGTGCTGTAAGTTTTTGAGTTTTTTCACTACTTATCTAATACACTGGCCCTTAGTGTGGTCAAAGTTTGATCAGCTCTTTGCTTTCCCTTACTGCTTATTTAATTCAATTGCCTTTAAAGTAGCTGTTCTTTAAACAGACTTTGACTGTTTTTAACTACTTAACTAATGCTCTTATCTTTAATGTAGCTCATTTTGAAGTATTTTTTTTTTGTATGTCATTCATTACTTATCTAGTATAATGGCACTTAGTGTGCCTCACCCTAAAATAGGGGGCTTTTTGCAGCAGCTTTCGCTTACGGCCATACCACCCTGTTCACGCCTGATCTCGTCTGATCTCAGAAGCTAAGCAGAGTTGGGCCTGGTTAGTACTTGGATGGGAGACTGCCTAGGAATACCAGGTGCTGTAAGTTTTTGAGTTTTTTTCACTACTTATCTAATACACTGGCCCTTAGTGTGGTCAAAGTTTGACCAGCTCTTTGCTTTCCCTTACTGCTTATTTAATTCAATTGCCTTTAAAGTAGCTGTTCTTTAAACAGAGTTTGACTGTTTTTAACTACTTAACTAATGCTCTTATCTTTAATGTAGCTCATTTTGAAGTATTTTTTTTTTTTCATGTCATTCATTACTTATCTAGTATAATGGCACTTAGTGTGCCTCACCTTAAAATAGGGGGCCTTTTGCAGCAGCTTTCGCTTACGGCCATACCACCCTGTTCACGCCTGATCTCAGAAGCTAAGCAGAGTTGGGCCTGGTTAGTACTTGGATGGGAGACTGCCTAGGAATACCAGGTGCTGTAAGTTTTTGAGTTTTTTTCACTACTTATCTAATACACTGGCCCTTAGTGTGGTCAAAGTTTGACCAGCTCTTTGCTTTCCCTTACTGCTTATTTAATTCAATTGCCTTTAAAGTAGCTGTTCTTTAAACAGAGTTTGACTGTTTTTAACTACTTAACTAATGCTCTTATCTTTAATGTAGCTCATTTTGAAGTAGTTTTTTTGTATTTCATTCATTACTTATCTAGTATAATGGCACTTAGTGTGCCTCACCTTAAAATAGGGGGCTTTTTGCAGCAGCTTTCGCTTAAGGCCATACCACCCTGTTCACACCTGTTCTCGCCTGATCTCAGAAGCTAAGCAGAGTTGGGCCTAGTTAGTACTTGGATGGGAGACTGCCTAGGAATACCAGGTGCTGTAAGTTTTTGAGTTTTTTCACTACTTATCTAATACACTGGCCCTTAGTGTGGTCAAAGTTTGACCAGCTCCTTGCTTTCACTTACTGCTTATTTAATTCAATTGCCTTTAAAGTAGCTGTTCTTTAAACAGAGTTTGACTGTTTTTAACTACTTAACTAATGCTCTTATCTTTAATGTAGCTCATTTTGAAGTATTTTTTTTTGTATTTCATTCATTACTTATCTAGTATAATGGCACTTAGTGTGCTTCACCTTGAAATAGGGGGCTTTTTGCAGCAGCTTTTGCTTACGGCCATACCACCCTGTTCACGCCTGATCTTGTCTGATCTCAGAAGCAAAGCAGAGTTGGGCCTAGTTAGTACTTGGATGGGAGACTGCCTAGGAATACCAGGTGCTGTAAGTTTTGAGTTTTTTCACTATTTATCTAATACACTGGCCCTTAGTGTGGTCAAAGTTTGACCAGCTCTTTGCTTTCCCTTACTGCTTATTTAATTCAATTGCCTTTAAAGTAGCTGTTCTTTAAACAGAGTTTGACTGTTTTTAACTACTTAACTAATGCTCTTATCTTTAATGTAGCTCATTTTGAAGTATTTTTTTGTATTTCATTCATTACTTATCTAGTATAATGGCACTTAGTGTGCCTCACCTTAAAATAGGGGGCTTTTTGCAGCAGCTTTCGCTTAAGGCCATACCACCCTGTTCACACCTGTTCTCGTCTGATCTCAGAAGCTAAGCAGAGTTGGGCCTAGTTAGTACTTGGATGGGAGACTGCCTAGGAATACCAGGTGCTGTAAGTTTTTGAGTTTTTTCACTACTTATCTAATACACTGGCCCTTAGTGTGGTCAAAGTTTGACCAGCTCCTTGCTTTCACTTACTGCTTATTTAATTCAATTGCCTTTAAAGTAGCTGTTCTTTAAACAGAGTTTGACTGTTTTTAACTACTTAACTAATGCTCTTATCTTTAATGTAGCTCATTTTGAAGTATTTTTTTTTGTATTTCATTCATTACTTATCTAGTATAATGGCACTTAGTGTGCTTCACCTTGAAATAGGGGGCTTTTTGCAGCAGCTTTTGCTTACGGCCATACCACCCTGTTCACGCCTGATCTTGTCTGATCTCAGAAGCAAAGCAGAGTTGGGCCTAGTTAGTACTTGGATGGGAGACTGCCTAGGAATACCAGGTGCTGTAAGTTTTTGAGTTTTTTCACTATTTATCTAATACACTGGCCCTTAGTGTGGTCAAAGTTTGACCAGCTCTTTGCTTTCCTTACTGCTTATTTAATTCAATTGCCTTTAAAGTAGCTGTTCTTTAAACAGAGTTTGACTGTTTTTAACTACTTAACTAATGCTCTTATCTTTAATGTAGCTCATTTTGAAGTATTTTTTTTTGTATTTCATTCATTACTTATCTAGTATAATGGCACTTAGTGTGCCTCACCTTAAAATAGGGGCTTTTTGCAGCAGCTTTGGCTTACGGCCATACCACCCTGTTCACGCCTGATCTCGTCTGATCTCAGAAGCTAAGCAGAGTTTGGCCTAGTTAGTACTTGGATGGGAGACTTCCTAGGAACTCCAGGTGCTGTCAGTTTTTGAGTTTTTTCACTACTTATCTAATACACTGGCCCTTAGTGTGGTCAAAGTTTGACCAGCTCTTTGCTTTCCCTTACTGCTTATTTAATTCAATTGCCTTTAAACGTAGCTGTACGTTAAACAGAGTTTGACTGTTTTTAACTACTTAACTAATGCTCTTATCTTTAATGTAGCTCATTTTGAAGTATTTTTTTTTTGTATTTCATTCATTACTTATCTAGTATAATGGCACTTAGTGTGCCTCACCTTAAAATAGGGGGCTTTTTGCAGCAGCTTTCGCTTACGGCCATACCACTCTGTTCACGCCTGATCTCGTCTGATCTCAGAAGCTAAGCAGAGTTGGGCCTAGTTAGTACTTGGGTGGGAGACTGCCTAGGAATACCAGGTGCTGTAAGTTTTTGAGTTTTTTCACTACTTATCTAATACACTGGCCCTTAGTGTGGTCAAAGTTTGACCAGCTCTTTGCTTTCCCTTACTGCTCATTTAATTCAATTGCCTTTAAAGTAGCTGTTCTTTAAACAGAGTTTGACTGTTTTTAACTACTTAACTAATGCTCTTATCTTTAATGTAGCTCATTTTGAAGTATTTTTTTTTTTGTATTTCATTCATTACTTATCTAGTATAATGGCACTTAGTGTGCCTCACCTTAAAATAGGGGGCTTTTTGCAGCAGCTTTCGCTTATGGCCATACCACCCTGTTCACGCTTGATCTCGTCTGATCTCAGAAGCTAAGCAGAGTTGGGCCTGGTTAGTACTTGGATGGGAGACTGCCTAGGAATACCAGGTGCTGTAAGTTTTTGAGTTTTTTCACTACTTATCTGATACACTGGCCCTTAGTGTGGTCAAAGTTGGACCAGCTCTTTGCTTTCCCTTACTGCTTATTTAATTCAATTGCCTTTAAAGTAGCTGTTCTTTAAACAGAGTTTGACTGTTTTTAACTACTTAACTAATGCTCTTATCTTTAATGTAGCTCATTTTGAAGTATTTTTTTTGTATTTCATTCATTACTTATCTAGTATAATGGTACTTAATGTGTCACACCTTAAAATAGGGGGCTTTTTGCAGCAGCTTTCTCTTGCGGCCATACCACCCTGTTCACGCCTGATCTCGTCTGATCTCAGAAGCTAAGCAGATTTGGGCCTAGTTAGTACTTGGATGGGAGACTGCCTAGGAAAACCAGGTGCTGTAAGTTTTTGAGTTTTTTCACTACTTATCTAATACACTGGCCCTTAGTGTGGTCAAAGTTTGACCAGCTCTTTGCTTTCCCTTACTGCTTATTTAATTCAATTGCCTTTAAAGTAGCTGTTCTTTAAACAGAGTTTGACTGTTTTTAACTACTTAACTAATGCTCTTATCTTTAATGTAGCTCATTTTGAAGTATTTTTTTTTTTTTGAATTTCATTCATTACTTATCTAGTATAATGGCACTTAGTGTGCCTCACCTTAAAATACGGGGCTTTTTGTAACAGCTTTCGCTTACGGCCATACCACCCTGTTCACGCCTGATCTCAGAAGCTAAGCAGAGTTGGGCCTAGTTAGTACTTGGATGGGAGACTGCCTAGGAATACCAGGTGCTGTAAGTTTTGAGTTTTTTCACTACTTATCTAATACACTGGCCCTTAGTGTGGTCAAAGTTTGACCAGCTCTTTGCTTTCCCTTACTGCTTATTTAATTCAATTGCCTTTAAAGTAGCTGTTCTTTAAACAGAGTTTGACTGTTTTTAACTACTTAACTAATGCTCTTATCTTTAATGTAGCTCATTTTGAAGTATTTTTTTTTTGTATTTCATTCATTACTTATCTAGTATAATGGCACTTAGTGTGCCTCACCTTAAAATAGGGGGCTTTTTGCAGCAGCTTTCGCTTACGGCCATACCACCCTGTTCACGCCTGATCTCGTCTGATCTCAGAAGCTAAGCAGAGTTGGGCCTAGTTAGTTCTTGGATGGGAGACTGCCTAGGAATACCAGGTGCTGTAAGTTTTTGAGTTTTTTCACTACTTATCTAATACACTGGCCCTTAGTGTGGTCAAAGTTTGACCAGCTCTTTGCTTTCCCTTACTGCTTATTTAATTCAATTGCCTTTAAAGTAGCTGTTCTTTAAACAGAGTTTGACTGTTTTTAACTACTTAACTAATGCTCTTATCTTTAATGTAGCTCATTTTGAAGTATTTTTTTTGTATTTCATTCATTACTTATCTAGTATAATGGCACTTAGTGTGCCTCACCTTAAAATAGGGGCTTTTTGCAGCAGCTTTCGCCACGGCCATACCAACCTGTTCACGCCTGATCTCGTCTGATCTCAGAAGCTAAGCAGGTGGGGGCCTAGTTAGTACTTGGATGGGAGACTTCCTAGGAATACCAGGTGCTGTAAGCTTTTGAGTTTTTTCACTACTTATCTAATACACTGGCCCTTAGTGTGGCCAAAGTTTGACCAGCTCTTTGCTTTCCCTTACTGCTTATTTAATACAATTGCCTTTAAAGTAGCTGTTCTTTAAACAGAGTTTGACTGTTTTTAACTACTTAACTAATGCTCTTATCTTTAATGTAGCTCATTTTGAAGTATTTTTTTTTTTGTATTTCATTCATTACTTATCTAGTATAATGGCACTTAGTGTGCCTCACCTTAAAATAGGGGGCTTTTTGCAGCAGCTTTCGCTTACGGCCATACCACCCTGTACATGCCTGATCTTGTCTGATCTCAGAAGCTGAGCAGAGTTGGGCCTAGTTAGTACTTGGATGGGAGACTGCCTAGGAATACCAGGTGCTGTAAGTTTTTAAAGTTTTTTCACTACTTATCTAATACACTGGCCCTTAGTGTGGCCAAAGTTTGACCAGCTCTTTGCTTTCCCTTACTGCTTATTTAATTCAATTGCCTTTAAAGTAGCTGTTCTTTAAACAGAGTTTGACTGTTTTTAACTACTTAACTAATGCTCTTATCTTTAATGTAGCTCATTTTGAAGTATTTTTTTTTGTATTTCATTCATTACTTATCTAGTATAATGGCACTTAGTGTGCCTCACCTTAAAATAGGGGGCTTTTTGCAGCAGCTTTTGCTTACGGCCATACCACCCTGTTCACGCCTGATCTCGTCTGATCTCAGAAGCTAAGCAGAGTTGGGCCTGGTTAGTACTTGGATGGGAGACTGCCTAGGAATACCAGGTGCTGTAAGTTTTTGAGTTTTTTCACTACTTATCTAATACAACGGCCCTTAGTGTGGCCAAAGTTTGACCAGCTCTTTGCTTTCCCTTACTGCTTATTTAATTCAATTGCCTTTAAAGTAGCTGTACTTTAAACAGAGTTTGACTGTTTTTAACTACTTAACTAATGCTCTTATCTTTAATGTAGCTCATTTTGAAGTATTTTTTTGTATTTCATTCATTACTTATCTAGTATAATGGCACTTAATGTGCCACACCTTAAAATACGGGGCTTTTTGTAGCAGCTTTTGCTTACGGCCATACCACCCTGTTCACGCCTGATCTCAGAAGCTAAGCAGAGTTGGGCCTAGTTAGTACTTGGATGGGAGACTGCCTAGGAATACCAGGTGCTGTAAGCTTTTGAGTTTTTTCACTACTTATCTAATACACTGGCCCTTAGTGTGGCCAAAGTTTGACCAGCTCTTTGCTTTCCCTTACTGCTTATTTAATTCAATTGCCTTTAAAGTAGCTGTACTTTAAACAGAGTTTGACTGTTTTTAACTACTTAACTAATGCTCTTATCTTTAATGTAGCTCATTTTGAAGTTTTTTTTTTTTTTTGTATTTCATTCATTACTTATCTAGTATAATGGCACTTAGTGTGCCTCACCTTAAAATAGGGGGCTTTTTGCAGCAGCTTTAGCTTACGGCCATACCTCCCTGTTCACGCCTGATCTTGTCTGATCTCAGAAGCTAAGCAGAGTTGGGCCTAGTTAGTACTTGGATGGGAGACTGCCTAGGAATACCAGGTGCTGTAAGTTTTTGAGTTTTTCACTACTTATCTAATACACTGGCCCTTAGTGTGGTCAAAGTTTGACCAGCTCTTTGCTTTCCCTTACTGCTTATTTAATTCAATTGCCTTTAAAGTAGCTGTTCTTTAAACAGAGTTTGACTGTTTTTAACTACTTAACTAATGCTCTTATCTTTAATGTAGCTCATTTTGAAGTATTTTTTTTTGTATTTCATTCATTACTTATCTAGTATAATGGCACTTAGTGTGCCTCACCTTAAAATAGGGGCTTTTTTGCAGCAGCTTTAGCTTACGGCCATACCTCCTGTTCACGCCTGATCTCGCCTGATCTCAGAAGCTAAGCAGAGTTGGGCCTAGTTAGTACTTGGATGGGAGACTGCCTAGGAATACCAGGTGCTGTAAGTTTTTGAGTTTTTCACTACTTATCTAATACACTGGCCCTTAGTGTGGTCAAAGTTTGACCAGCTCTTTGCTTTCCCTTACTGCTTATTTAATTCAATTGCCTTTAAAGTAGCTGTTCTTTAAACAGAGTTTGACTGTTTTTAACTACTTAACTAATGCTCTTATCTTTAATGTAGCTCATTTTGAAGTATTTTTTTGTATTTCATTCATTACTTATCTAGTATAATGGCACTTAGTGTGCCTCACCTTAAAATAGGGGGCTTTTTGCAGCAGCTTTCGCTTACGGCCATAGCACCCTGTTCACGCCTGATCTCGTCTGATCTCAGAAGCTAAGCACAGTTGGGCCTAGTTAGTACTTGGATGGGAGACTGCCTAGGAATTCCAGGTGCTGTAAGTTTTGAGTTTTTTCACTACTTATCTAATACACTGGCCCTTAGTGTGGTCAAAGTTTGACCAGCTCTTTGCTTTCCTTACTGCTTATTTAATTCTATTGCCTTTAAAGTAGCTGTTCTTTAAACAGAGTTTGACTGTTTTTAACTACTTAACTAATGCTCTTATCTTTAATGTAGCTCATTTTGAAGTATTTTTTTTTTTGTATTTCATTCATTACTTATCTAGTATAATGGCACTTAGTGTGCCTCACCTTAAAATAGGGGGCTTTTTGCAGCAGCTTTCGCTTACGGCCATACCACCCTGTTCACGCCTGATCTCGTCTGATCTCAGAAGCTAAGCAGAGTTGGGCCTAGTTAGTTCTTGGATGGGAGACTGCATAGGAATACCAGGTGCTGTAAGTTTTGAGTTTTTTCACTACTTATCTAATACACTGGCCCTTAGTGTGGTCAAAGTTTGACCAGCTCTTTGCTTTCCCTTACTGCTTATTTAATTCAATTGCCTTTAAAGTAGCTGTTCTTTAAACAGAGTTTGACTGTTTTTAACTACTTAACTAATGCTCTTATCTTTAATGTAGCTCATTTTGAAGTATTTTTTTTTGTATTTCATTCATTACTTATCTAGTATAATGGCACTTAGTGTGCCTCACCTTAAAATAGGGGGCTTTTTGCAGCAGCTTTTGCTTACGGCCATACCACCCTGTTCACGCCTGATCTCGACTGATCTCAGAAGCTAAGCAGAGTTGGGCCTAGTTAGTACTTGGATGGGAGACTGCCTAGGAATACCAGGTGCTGTAAGTTTTTGAGTTTTTTCACTACTTATCTAATACACTGGCCCTTAGTGTGGTCAAAGTTTGACCAGCTCTTTGCTTTCCCTTACTGCTTATTTAATTCAATTGCCTTTAAAGTAGCTGTTCTTTAAACAGAGTTTGACTGTTTTTAACTACTTAACTAATGCTCTTATCTTTGATGTAGCTCATTTTGAAGTATTTTTTTTTTGTATTTCATTCATTACTTATCTAGCATAATGGCACTTAGTGTGCCTCACCTTAAAATAGGGGGCTTTTTGCAGCAGCTTTCTCTTACGGCCATGCCACCCTGTTCACGCCTGATCTTGTCTGATCTCAGAAGCTAAGCAGAGTTGGGCCTAGTTAGTACTTGGATGGGAGACCGCCTAGGAATACCAGGTGCTGTAAGTTTTTGAGTTTTTTCACTACTTATCTAATACACTGGCCCTTAGTGTGGTCAAAGTTTGACCAGCTCTTTGCTTTCCCTTACTGCTTATTTAATTCAATTGCCTTTAAAGTAGCTGTTCTTTAAACAGAGTTTGACTGTTTTTAACTACTTAACTAATGCTCTTATCTTTAATGTAGCTCATTTTGAAGTATTTTTTTTTGTATTTCATTCATTACTTATCTAGTATAATGGCACTTAGTGTGCCTCACCTTAAAATAGGGGCTTTTGCAGCAGCTTTCGCTTACGGCCATACCACCCTGTTCACGCCTGATCTCGTCTGATATCAGAAGCTAAGCAGAGTTGGGCCTAGTTAGTACTTGGATGGGAGACTGCCTAGGAATACCAGGTGCTGTAAGCTTTTGAGTTTTTTCACTACTTATCTAATACACTGGCCCTTAGTGTGGCCAAAGTTTGACCAGCTCTTTGCTTTCCTTTACTGCTTATTTAATTCAATTGCCTTTAAAGTAGCTGTACTTTAAACAGAGTTTGACTGTTTTTAACTACTTAACTAATGCTCTTATCTTTAATGTAGCTCATTTTGAAGTATTTTTTTTTGTATTTCATTCATTACTTATCTAGTACATTGGCACTTAGTGTGCCTCACCTTAAAATAGGGGCTTTTTGCAGTAGCTTTCGCTACGGCCATACCACCCTGTTCACGCCTGATCTCGTCTGATCTCAGAAGCTAAGCAGAGTTGGGCCTAGTTAGTACTTGGATGGGAGACTGCCTAGGAATACCAGGTGCTGTAAGTTTTGAGTTTTTCACTGCTTATCTAATACACTGGCCTTTAGTGTGGTCAAAATTTGACCAGCTCTTTGCTTTCCTTACTGCTTATTTAATTCAATTGCCTTTAAAGTAGCTGTTCTTTAAACAGAGTTTGACTGTTTTTAACTACTTAACTAATGCTCTTATCTTTAATGTAGCTCATTTTGAAGTATTTTTTTTTTTGTATTTCATTCATTACTTATCTAGCATAATGGCACTTAGTGTGCCTCACCTTAAAATAGGGGGTTTTTTGCAGCAGCTTTTGCTAACGGCCATGCCACCCTGTTCACGCCTGATCTTGTCTGATCTCAGAAGCTAAGCAGAGTTGGGCGTAGTTAGTACTTGGATGGGAGACCGCCTAGGAATACCAGGTGCTGTAAGTTTTTGAGTTTTTTCACTACTTATCTAATACACTGGCCCTTAGTGTGGTCAAAGTTTGACCAGCTCTTTGCTTTCCTTACTGCTTATTTAATTCAATTGCCTTTAAAGTAGCTGTTCTTTAAACAGAGTTTGACTGTTTTTAACTACTTAACTAATGCTCTTATCTTTAATGTAGCTCATTTTGAAGTATTTTTTTGTATTTCATTCATTACTTATCTAGTATAATGGCACTTAATGTGCCACACCTTAAAATATGGGGCTTTTTGTAGCAGCTTTCGCTTACGGCCATACCACCCTGTTCACGCCTGATCTCGTCTGATCTCAGAAGCTAAGCAGAGTTGGGCCTAGTTAGTACTTGGATGGGAGACTGCCTAGGAATACCAGGTGCTGTAAGCTTTTGAGTTTTTTCACTACTTATCTAATACACTGGCCCTTAGTGTGGCCAAAGTTTGACCAGCTCTTTGCTTTCCCTTACTGCTTATTTATTCAATTGCCTTTAAAGTAGCTGTACTTTAAACAGAGTTTGACTGTTTTTAACTACTTAACTAATGCTCTTATCTTTGATGTAGCTCATTTTGAAGTATTTTATTTTTTTTGTATTTCATTCATTACTTATCTAGTATAATGGCACTTAGTATGCCTCACCTTAAAATAGGGGCTTTTGCAGCAGCTTTAAACTTACGGCCATGCCACCCTGTTCACGCCTGATCTTGTCTGATCTCAGAAGCTAAGCAGAGTTGGGCCTAGTTAGTACTTGGATGGGAGACTGCCTAGGAATACCAGGTGCTGTAAGTTTTTGAGTTTTTTCACTACTTTTCTAATACACTGGCCCTTAGTGTGGTCAAAGTTTGACCAGCTCTTTACTTTCCCTTACTGCTTATTTAATTCAATTGCCTTTAAAGTAGCTGTTCTTTAAACAGAGTTTGACTGTTTTTAACTACTTAACTAATGCTCTTATCTTTGATGTAGCTCATTTTGAAGTATTTTTTTTTGTATTTCATTCATTACTTATCTAGTATAATGGCACTTAGTGTGCCTCACCTTAAAATAGGGGGCTTTTTGCAGCAGCTTTCGCTTTCGGCCATACCACCCTGTTCACGCCTGATCTCAGAAGCTAAGCAGAGTTGGGCCTAGTTAGTACTTGGATGGGAGACTGCCTAGGAATACCAGGTGCTGTAAGCTTTTGAGTTTTTTCACTACTTATCTAATACACTGGCCCTTAGTGTGGCCAAAGTTTGACCAGCTCTTTGCTTTCCCTTACTGCTTATTTAATTCAATTGCCTTTAAAGTAGCTGTACCTTTAAACAGAGTTTGACTGTTTTTAACTACTTAACTAATGCTCTTATCTTTAATGGAGCTCATTTTGAAGTATTTTTTTTTTTGTATTTCATTCATTACTTATCTAGTATAATGGCACTTCGTGTGCCTCACCTTAAAATAGGGGGCTTTTTGCAGCAGCTTTCGCTTACGGCCATACCACCCTGTTCATGTCTGATCTCAGAAGCTAAGCAGAGTTGGGCCTAGTTAGTACTTGGATGGGAGACTGCCTAGGAATACCAGGTGCTGTAAGTTTTTGAGTTTTTTCACTACTTATCTAATACACTGGCCCTTAGTGTGGTCAAAGTTTGACCAGCTCTTTGCTTTCCCTTACTGCTTATTTAATTCAATTGCCTTTAAAGTAGCTGTTCTTTAAACAGAGTTTGACTGTTTTTAACTACTTAACTAATGCTCTTATCTTTGATGTAGCTCATTTTGAAGTATTTTTTTTTTTGTATTTCATTCATTACTTATCTAGTATAATGGCACTTAGTGTGCCTCACCTTAAAATAGGGGCTTTTTGCAGCAGCTTTACTACGGCCATACCACCTGTTCACGCCTGATCTCAGAAGCTAAGCAGAGTTGGGCCTAGTTAGTACTTGGATGGGAGACTGCCTAGGAATACCAGGTGCTGTAGGTTTTTGAGTTTTTTCACTACTTATCTAATACACTGGCCCTTAGTGTGGTCAAAGTTTGACCAGCTCTTTGCTTTCCCTTACTGCTTATTTAATTCAATTGCCTTTAAAGTAGCTGTTCTTTAAACAGAGTTTGACTGTTTTTAACTACTACTAATGCTCTTATCTTTAATGTAGCTCATTTGGGATTTTTTTGTATTTCATTCGTTACTTATCTAGTATAATGGCACTTGAGTGTGTGCCTCACCTTAAAATAGAACTTTTGCAGCTTTTGCTTACGGCCATACCACCCTGTTCACGCCCTGATCTCGTCTGATCTCAGAAGCTAAGCAGAGTTGGGCTAGTTAGTACTTGGATGAGGAGACTGCCTAGGAATACCAGGTGCTGTAAGTTTTTGAGTTTTTCTACTTATCTAATACACTGGCCCTTAGTGTGGTCAAGTTTGACCAGCTCTTTGCTTTCCCCCTTACTGCTTATTTAATTCGAAAGATTGCCTTTAAAGTGGCTGTTCTTTAAACAGAGGATTTGACTGTTTTTAACTACTTAACTAATGCTCTTATCTTTACAATGTAGCTCATTTTGAGTATTTTTTTTTGTATTTCATTCATTACTTATCTAGTATAATGGCACTTAGTGTGCCTCACCTTAAAATAGGGGCTTTTTGCAGCAGCTTTCAAACACGGCCATACCACCCTGTTCACGCCTGATCTCAAGTAAACAGAGTTGAGCCTAGTTAGTACTTGGATGGGAGACTGCCTAGGAATACCAGGTGCTGTAAGTTTTTGAGTTTTTCACTGCTTATCCTAATACTACACTGGCCCATAGTGTGGTCAAAGAAGTTTGACCAGCTCTTTGCTTTCCTTACTGCTTATTTAATTCAATTGCCTTTAAAGTAGCTGTTCTTTAGAAAAACAGAGTTTGACTGTTTTTAACTTCTATTTAACTAATGCTCTTATCTTTAATGTAGCTCATTTGAAGTATTTTTTTGTATTTCATTCATTACTTATCTAGTATAATGGCATAGTATGCCTCACCCAAATAGGGAGCTTTTTGCAGCAGCTTTAGCTTACGGCCATACCACCCTGTTCCACTTCAAGTCAGCTTGTCTGATCTCAGAAGCTAAGCAGAGTTGGGCCTAGTTAGTTCTTGGATGGAGAGACTGCCTCGGAATACCAGGTGCTGTAAGTTTTGAGTTTTCACTACTTATCTAATACACTGGCCCTTAATTTGTGGTCAAAAGTTTGACCAGCTCTTTGCTTTATCCCTTACTGCTTATTTAATTCAATTGCCTTTAAAGAGTGGCTGTTCTTTAAACAGGATTTGACTATTTTTTAACTACTTAACTAATGCTCTTATCTTTAATGTAGCTCATTTGAAGTATTTTTTTTTGTATTTCATTCATTACTTATCTAGTATAATGGCACTTAGTATACCTCTGTAGCAAAATAGGGGGCTTTTGCAGCAGCTTTCGCTTACAGCCCGCCACCACCCTGTTCAGGCCTGATCTTGTCATCTCAGAAGCTAAGCAGAGTTGGGCCTGGATTAATTGCTTGGATGGGGAGACTGCCTAGGAATACCAGGTGCTGTAAGTTTTGAGTTTTTTCACTACTTATCTATACACTGGCCCTTAGTGTGGTCAAGTTTGACCAGCTCTTTTGCCTCACCACTGCTTGGTAATTCAATTTGCCTTTACAGTAGCTGTTCTTTAAACAGGATTTGACTGTTTTTAACTATAGCTAATGCTCTTATCTTTAATGTAGCTCATTTTAGTATTTTTTTTTTTTTGTATTTCATTCATTGCTTATCTAGTATAACTGGCACTTTGTGTGTGCCTCACCTTGAAATGGGGGCTTTTTTGCAGCAGCTCTGCAGCTACGGTCATACCACCCTTTTCACGCCTGATCTCGATCTGATCTCAGAAGCTAAGCAGAGTTGGGCCTGAATTAGTACTTGGATGGGAGACACCTAGGAATACCAGGTGCTGGGTTTTGAGTTTTTTCACTACTTATCTAATACTGGCCCTTAGTGTGGTCAAAGTTTGACCAGCTCTTTGCTTCCCTTACTGCTTATTTAATTCAATTGCTTTTAAAGTAGCTGTTCTTTAAACAGAGTTTGACTGTTTTTAACTATCAGCAATGCTCTTATCTTTAGTGTGACTCGTTTGAGTATTTTTTTGTATTTCATCCATTATCTAGTATAATGGCACTTAGTGTACCTCACACCTTAAAATGGAGACTTCTTGCAGCAGCTTTCGCTTAGACCATACCACCCTGTTCAACGGCTGATCATAGATCTGATGTTAGAAGCTAAGCAGAGTTGGGCCTAGTTAGTACTTGGATGGGGGCCTGCCTAGAATACCAGGTGCTGTAAGTTTTTGAGTTTTTCACTGTATCTAATACACTGTGGCCCGCTTAGTGTGGTCAAGCGACCAGCTCTTTTTGCTTTCCTTACTGCTTATTTAATTCAATTTGCCTTTAAAGTAGCTGTTCTTTAAACAGAGAGTTTGACTGTTTTAACTACTTAACTAATGCTCTTATCTTTTATGTAGCTCATTTTGGAAGTATTTTTTTGTATTTCATTCATTACTTATCTAGTATAATGGCACTTGAGTGTGCCTCACCTTAAAATAGGGGCTTTTTGCAGCAGCTTTCGCTTACGACCATACCACCCTGTTCCACGCCTGATCTGCGTCTGATCTCAGAAGCTAAAGCAGAGTTGGGCCTGAATTAGTGCCCGGATGGGGAGACTGCCTAGGAATACCAGGTGCTGTAAGTTTTTGAAGTTTTTCACTGCTTATCTAATACACTGGCCCTTAGTGTGGTCAAAGTTTGACCAGCTCTTTTTCCCTTACTGCTTTATTTTTATTCAATTGCCTTTAAAGCCGTTCTTTAAACAGAGTTTGACTTCTTTTTAACTTCTTAACTAATGCTCTTATCTTTAATGTAGCTCATTTTGAGTATTTTTTTGTATTTCATTCATTACTTATCTGGTATAATGGCGCTTGGTGTGCCTCACCTTAAAATAGAGGCTTTCTGCAGCAGCTTTTTGCTTACGGCCCATACCGCCCTGTTCACGCCTGATCTCATCTGAGTCTCAGAAGCTAAGCAGAGTTGGGCCTAGTTAGTACTTGGATGGGGAGACTGCCTAGGAATACCAGGTGCTCTCAATTTTTTGAGTTTTTCACTACTTATCTATTACACTTTGGCCCTTAGTGGTCAAAGTTTGACCAGCTCTTTGCTTTCCCTTACTGCTTATTGAATTCAATTGCGGCGCCGTTCTTTAAATGAAGTTTGACTATTTTTAACTAGCAAAATTAAATATACTTATCTTTAATGTAGCTCATTTTGAAGTATTTTTTTTTTTGTATTTCATTCATTACTTGTAGTATAATGGCATAGTATACCTCACCTTAAAATGGGGGCTTTTTGCAGCAGCTTTAAACCTACGACCATACCACCCTGTTCAGGCCTGATCTTGTCTGATCTCAGAAGCTAAACGAGTTAGACCTGAATTAGTACTTGGATGGAGACTGCCTGGGAATACCAGGTGCTGTAAGTTTTTTGAGTTTTTCCTGCTTATCTAATACACTGGCCCTTAGTGTGGTCAAAGAAGTTTGACCAGCTCTTTGCTCCCTTACTGCTTATTTGAATTCAATTGCCTTTAAAGTAGCTGTTCTTTAAACAGAGTTTGACTGTTTTTAACTACTTAACTAATGCTCTTATCTTTAATGTAGCTCATTTTTGAAGTATTTTTTTGTATTTCATTCATTACTTATCTAGTATAATGGCACTTTGTGTGCCTCACCTTGAAATAGGGGGCTTTTTTGCAGCGAGCTCTCGCTTCACGGTCACTTCCACCCGCTTTTTACGCCTGATCTCGTCTGATCTCAGAAGCTAAGCAGAGTTGGGCCTAGTTAGTACTTGGATGGGGGCTTCCTGGGAATACCAGGTGCTGTAAGTTTTTGAGTTTTTCACTCACTTATCTAATACACTGGCCCTTAGTGTGGTCAAAGTTTGATGACTCTTTGCTTTTTCCTTACTGCTTATTTAATTCAATTGCTTTTTAAAAAGTATAGCTGTTCTTTAAACAGAGTTTGACTGTTTTAACTTTACTTAACTATGCTACTTATCTTTAATGTAGCTCGTTTTGATATTTTTTTGTATTTCATCCATTACTTATCTAGTATAATGGCATAGTGTGTGCCTCACCTTAAAATAAGGGGCTTCTTGCAGCAGCTTTCGCTTAAGGCCATACCACCCTGTTCCGCGCCCTGATCTTTCGTCTGATGTTAGAAGCTAAGCAGGTTGGGGCCTAGTTAGTACTTTGGATGGGGGCTGCACAGGAATACCAGGTGCTGTAAGTTTTTGAGTTTTTCACTACTTATCTAATACACACTGGCCCTTAGTGGTCAAAGTTTGATGACTCTTTGCTTTTCCACTTACTGTATTTAATTCAATTGCCTTTAAAGTAGCTGTTCTTTAAACAGAGTTTGACTGTTTTTTAACTATAACTAATACTCTTATCTTTTATAGCTCATTTTGAAGTATTTTTTTTTTTTTGTATTTCATTCATTACTTATCTAGTATAATGGCACTTGAGTGTGCCTCACCTTAAAATGGGGGCTTTTTGCCGGCAGCTTTAAAACTACGACCCGCCGCCTGTGGTGGGTTAGTGATTGGGTTATGTTGCACGCCTGATCTCGTCTGATCTGAAGCTAAGCAGAGTTGGGCCTAGTTAGTACTTGGATGGGAGCTGCCTAGGAATACCAGGTGCTGTAAGTTTTTGAGTTTTCTACTTATCTAATACACTGGCCCTTAGTGTGGTCAAAGTTTGACCCAGCTCTTTGCTTTCCTTACTGCTTATTTTATTCAATTGCCTTTAAAGCCGTTCTTTAAACAGGATTTGACATATTTTTAACTATAACTAATGCTCTTATCTTTAATGTAGCTCATTTGAAGTATTTTTGTATTTCATTCATTACTTATCTAGTATAATGGCACTTGGTGTGCCTCTCTCACCCCTTCAAAATAGGGGGCTTTCTGCAGCAGCTTTTGCTTACGGCCATGCAGCCCTGTTCACGCCTGATCACTCATCTGATCTCAGAAGCTAAGCGAGTTGAGCCTAGTTAGTACTTGGATGGAGACTGCCTAGGAATACCAGGTACTCTCAATTTTTGAGTTTTCACTACTTATCTAATACTGGCCCTTGATGTGGTCAAAGTTTGACCAGCTCTTTGCTTTCCCTTACTGTATTTAATTCAATTGCCTTTAAAGCCGTTCTTTAAACAAGTTTGACTATTTTTAACTACTTAATTAATGCTCTTATCTTTAATGAGTAGCTCATTTGGAAGTATTTTTTGTGTTTCATTCATTACTTATCTAGTATAGTAGCGCCAATGTACCTCACACTAAAATAGGAGCTTTTTGCAGCAGCTCTCGCTTGGTCATACCACCTTTTCCATACAGTCTTTCGTCTGATCTCACGACTAAACGGAGTTGGGCCTAGTTAGTACTTGGATGGGAGACACCTTTCGCGAGGAATACCAGAGTGCTGTAAGTTTTAAAGTTTTTCACTACTTATCTAATACACTGGCCTTAGTGTGGTCAAGGATTTGACCAGCTCTTTGCTTTTCCTTACTGCTTATTTTAATTCAATTGCCTTTAAAGTAGCTGTTCTTTAAACAGGATTTGACTATTTAACTACTTAACTAATGCTCTTATCTTTAATGTAGCTCGTTTTGGAAGTATTTTTTTTTTTGTATTTCATCCATTGCTTATCTAGTATAATGGCACTTAGCGTGCCTCACCTTAAAATAGGGGGAGCTTCTTGCAGCAGCTTTGCGGCAAGGCCGTTACCACCCTGATTCACGCCTGATCTCGTCGATCTTAGGAAGCTAAGCAGAGTTGGGCCTAGTTAATTGCCCGGATGGGGAGACTGCCTGAATACCAGGTGCTGTAAGTTTTGAGTTTTCACTACTTATCTAATACACTGGCCCTTAGTGTGGTCAAAAGTTTGACCAATGTTTGCTTTCCCTTACTGCTTATTTAGTTAGAAATTGCCTTTAAAGTAGCTGTTCTTTAAACAGAGTTTGACTGTTTAACTACTTAACTAATGCTCTTATGCTTTGATGCTTAGCTCATTTGAAATATTTTTTTTTGTATTTCATTCATTACTTATCTAGTATAATGGCACTTGATGTACCTCACCTTAAAATAGAGGGCTTTTTGCAGCAGCTTTGCTTCTGACCTTACCACCCTGTTCACGCCTGATCTCGTCTGATCTCAGAAGCTAAGCAGAGTTGGGCCTAGTTAGTGCTTGGATGGGAGACTGCCTAGGAATGCCAGGTGCTGTAAGTTTTGAGTTTTTCACTATATCTAATACTGGCCCTTAGTGTGGTCAAAGTTTGTCAGCTCTTTCACTTTCCTTACCACTGCTTATTTAATTCAATTGCCTTTAAAGAAGCCGTTCTTTAAACAGAGTTTGACTATTTTTAACTACTTAACTAATGCTCTTATCTTTTAATGTAGCTCATTTTGAAGTATTTTTTTGTATTTCATTCATTATATCTAGTATAATGGCATAGTGTGCCTCACCTTAAAATAGAGGGCTTTCTTGCAGCAGCTTTCGCTTACGGGCCATACACGCCCTGTTCGCCTGATCTCATCTGATCTCAAGCTAAGCAGGGCAGGGCCTAGTTAGTACTTGGATAGGAGACTGCCTAGGAATACCAGGTGCTCTCAGTTTTTGAGTTTTTCACTACTTATCTAATACACTGCACCAGGTGGTCAAAGGATTTGACCAGCTCTTTGCTTTCGCCTGCTTATTTGATTCAATTGCCTTTAAAAAAGCCGTTCTTTAAGCAGAGAGTTTGACTATTTTTAACTACTTAACTAATGCTCTTATCTTTAGTAACAGCTCATTTTTGAAGTATTTTTTTTTGTATTTTATCCATTACTTATCTAGTATAATGGCACTTAGTGTGCCTCACCTTAAAATAGGGGCCTTGCAGCAGCTTTCGGCAAGGCAGTACCACCACCAATTTTCGCCTGATCATAAGTCACAGTCTCAGAGGCTAAGCAAGAGTTGGGCCTAGTTAGTACTTGGATGGCAGACTGCCTAGGAATACCAGGTGCTGTAAGTTTTTTTCACTACTTATCTATTACACTGGCCCTTAGTGTGGTCAAGTTTGACAGCTCTTTCACTTGCACACTTGACATTTAATTCAATTGCCTTTAAAGTAGCTGTACTTTAAACAGAGTTTGACTGTTTTAACTACTTAACTAATGCTCTTGTATCTTTACGTAGCTCATTTTTGAGTATTTTTTTTTTTGTATTCATTCATTACTTATCTGAGTATAATGGCATGAGTGGCCTCACCTTAAATAGGGGCTTTTTTGCAGCAGCTTTAGCTTACGGCCATACCACCCTCTTCCGCCTGATCTCGTCTGATCTCAGAAGCTAAGCAGAGTTGGGCCTAGTTGGTACTTGGATGGGGAGACTGCCTAGGAATACCAGGTGCTGTAAGTTTTGAGTTTTTTCACTGCTTATCCCACAATACACTGGCCCTTAGTGTGGTCAAAGTTTGACCAGCTCTTTGCTTTCCTTACTGTATTTAATTCGAAATTGCCTTTAAGTAGCTCTTCTTTAAACAGAGAGTTTGACTATTTTTAACTACTTAACTAATGCTCTTATCTTTAATGTAGCTCCATTTTGAAGTTTTTTTTTTTGTATTTCATTCATTGCTTATCTGGTATAATGGCACTTAGTGTGCCCCTCACCTTAAAATAAGGGGCTTTTTGCCGGCAGCTTTAGCTTCTGCAGCTAAACCGCCCTGTTCACGCTTCTGATCGTCTGATCTCAGAAGCTAAGCAGAGTTGGGCCTAGTTTAGTACTTGGATGGGAGACTGCCTAGGAATACCAGGTGCTCTCAGTTTTGAGTTTTCACTACTTATCTAATACACTGGCCCTTAGTGTGGTCAAAGTTTGACCAGCTCTTTGCTTTCACTTACTGCTTATTTAATTCAATTGCCTTTAGTAGCTGTTCTTTAAACAGGATTTGACTGTTTTAACTACTTAACTAATGCTCTTATCTTTTATGCTTAGCTCATTTTGGAAGTATTTTTTTTTGTATTTCATTCATTACTTATCTAGTATAATGGCACTTGAGTGTGCCTCACCTTAAAATAGGGGGCTTTTGCAGCAGCTTTGGCTTACGACCATACCACCCTGTTCACCTTCACAGTCTTTCGTCTGATCTCAGAAGCTAAGCAGAGTTGGGCCTAGTTAGTACTTGGATGGGAGACTGCCTAGGAATACCAGGTGCTGTAAGTTTTGAGTTTTTCACTACTTATCTAATACACTGGCCCTTAGTGTGGTCAAAGTTTGACCAGCTCTTTGCTTTCCCTTACTGCTTATTTAATTCAATTGCCTTTAAAGAAGCCGTTCTTTAAACAGAGTTTGACTATTTTTAACTACTTAACTAATGCTCTTATCTTTAATGTAGCTCATTTTGAAGTATTTTTTTTTTTGTATTTCATTCATTACTTATCTAGTATAATGGCACTTAGTGTGCCTCACCTTAAAATAGGGGCTTTTTGCAGCAGCTTTAGCTTACGGCCATACCACCCTGTTCACGCCTGATCTCGTCTGATCTCAGAAGCTAAGCAGAGTTGGGCCTAGTTAGTACTTGGATGGGAGACTGCCTAGGAATACCAGGTGCTCTCAGTTTTTGAGTTTTTTCACTACTTATCTAATACACTGGCCCTTAGTGTGGTCAAAGTTTGACCAGCTCTTTGCTTTCCCTTACTGCTTATTTAATTCAATTGCCTTTAAAGAAGCCGTTCTTTAAACAGAGTTTGACTATTTTTAACTACTTAACTAATGCTCTTATCTTTAATGTAGCTCATTTTGAAGTATTTTTTTTGTATTTCATTCATTACTTATCTAGTATAATGGCACTTAATGTGCCTCACCTTAAAATAGGGGGCCTTTTGCAGCAGCTCTCGCTTACGGCCATACCACCCTTTTCACGCCTGATCTCGTCTGATCTCAGAAGCTAAGCAGAGTTGGGCCTAGTTAGTACTTGGATGGGAGACTGCCTAGGAATACCAGGTGCTGTAAGTTTTTGAGTTTTTTCACTACTTATCTAATACACTGGCCCTTAGTGTGGTCAAAGTTTGACCAGCTCTTTGCTTTCCCTTACTGCTTATTTAATTCAATTGCCTTTAAAGTAGCTGTTCTTTAAACAGAGTTTGACTGTTTTTAACTACTTAACTAATGCTCTTATCTTTAATGTAGCTCATTTTGAAGTATTTTTTTTTTTTTGTATTTCATTCATTACTTATCTAGTATAATGGCACTTAGTGTGCCTCACCTTAAAATAGGGGCTTTTTGCAGCAGCTTTCGCTTAAGGCCGTACCACCCCACCCTGTTCACGCCTGATCTCAGAAGCTAAGCAGAGTTGGGCCTAGTTAGTACTTGGATGGGAGACTGCCTAGGAATACCAGGTGCTGTAAGTTTTGAGTTTTTCACTACTTATCTAATACACTGGCCCTTAGTGTGGTCAAAGTTTGACCAGCTCTTTGCTTTCCCTTACTGCTTATTTAATTCAATTGCCTTTAAAGTAGCTGTTCTTTAAACAGAGTTTGACTGTTTTTAACTACTTAACTAATGCTCTTATCTTTGATGTAGCTCATTTTGAAGTATTTTTTTTTTGTATTTCATTCATTACTTATCTAGTATAATGGCACTTAGTGTGCCTCACCTTAAAATAGGGGCTTTTGCAGCAGCTTTTTGCTTACGGCCATACCACCCTGTTCATGCCTGATCTCGTCTGATCTCAGAAGCTAAGCAGAGTTGGGCCTAGTTAGTACTTGGATGGGAGACTGCCTAGGAATACCAGGTGCTCTCAGTTTTTGAGTTTTTTCACTACTTATCTAATACACTGGCCCTTAGTGTGGTCAAAGTTTGACCAGCTCTTTGCTTTCCCTTACTGCTTATTTAATTCAATTGCCTTTAAAGAAGCCGTTCTTTAAACAGAGTTTGACTATTTTTATCTACTTAACTAATGCTCTTATCTTTAATGTAGCTCATTTTGAAGTATTTTTTTTGTATTTCATTCATTACTTATCTAGTATAATGGCACTTAGTGTGCCTCACCTTAAAATAGGGGGCTTTTTGCAGCAGCTTTCGCTTACGGCCATACCGCCCTGTTCACGCCTGATCTCGTCTGATCTCAGAAGCTAAGCAGAGTTGGGCCTAGTTAGTACTTGGATGGGAGACTGCCTAGGAATACCAGGTGCTGTAAGTTTTTGAGTTTTTTCACTACTTATCTAATACACTGGCCCTTAGTGTGGTCAAAGTTTGACCAGCTCTTTGCTTTCCCTTACTGCTTATTTAATTCAATTGCCTTTAAAGAAGCCGTTCTTTAAACAGAGTTTGACTATTTTTAACTACTTAACTAATGCTCTTATCTTTAATGTAGCTCATTTTGAAGTATTTTTTTTGTATTTCATTCATTACTTATCTAGTATAATGGCACTTAATGTGCCTCACCTTAAAATAGGGGGCTTTTTGCAGCAGCTCTCGCTTACGGCCATACCACCCTTTTCACGCCTGATCTCGTCTGATCTCAGAAGCTAAGCAGAGTTGGGCCTAGTTAGTACTTGGATGGGAGACTGCCTAGGAATACCAGGTGCTGTAAGTTTTGAGTTTTTCACTACTTATCTAATACACTGGCCCTTAGTGTGTCAAAGTTTGACCAGCTCTTTTGCTTTCCCTTACTGCTTATTTAATTCAATTGCCTTTAAAGTAGCTGTTCTTTAAACAGAGTTTGACTGTTTTTAACTACTTAACTAATGCTCTTATTTTTAATGTAGCTCATTTTGAAGTATTTTTTTTTTGTATTTCATCCATTACTTATCTAGTATAATGGCACTTAGTGTGCCTCACCTTAAAATAGGGGGCTTCTTGCAGCAGCTTTTGCTTAAGGCCGTACCACCCTGTTCACGCCTGATCTCGTCTGATCTCAGAAGCTAAGCAGAGTTGGGCCTAGTTAGTACTTGGATGGCAGACTGCCTATGAATACCAGGTGCTGTAAGTTTTGAGTTTTTCACTACTTATCTAATACACTGGCCCTTAGTGTGGTCAAAGTTTGACCAGCTCTTTGCTTTGCCTTACTGCTTATTTAATTCAATTGCCTTTAAAGTAGCTGTTCTTTAAACAGAGTTTGACTGTTTTAACTACTTAACTAATGCTCTTATCTTTAATGTAGCTCATTTTGAAGTATTTTTTTTTTTGTATTTCATTCATTACTTATCTAGTATAATGGCACTTAGTGTGCCTCACCTTAAAATATGGGGCTTTTTGCAGCAGCTTTCGCTTACGGCCATACCACCCTGTTCACGCCTGATCTCGTCTGATCTCAGAAGCTAAGCAGAGTTGGGCCTAGTTAGTACTTGGATGGGAGACTGCCTAGGAATACCAGGTGCTCTCAGTTTTTGAGTTTTTTCACTACTTATCTAATACACTGGCCCTTAGTGTGGTCAAAGTTTGACCAGCTCTTTGCTTTCCCTTACTGCTTATTTAATTCAATTGCCTTTAAAGAAGCCGTTCTTTAAACAGAGTTTGACTATTTTTAACTACTTAACTAATGCTCTTATCTTTAATGTAGCTCATTTTGAAGTATTTTTTTTGTATTTCATTCATTACTTATCTAGTATAATGGCACTTAGTGTGCCTCACCTTAAAATAGGGGGCTTCTTGCAGCAGCTTTCGCTTAAGGCCGTACCACCCTGTTCACGCCTGATGTCGTCTGATCTCAGAAGCTAAGCAGAGTTGGGCCTAGTTAGTACTTGGATGGCAGACTGCCTATGAATACCAGGTGCTGTAAGTTTTGAGTTTTTCACTACTTATCTAATACACTGGCCCTTAGTGTGGTCAAAGTTTGACCAGCTCTTTGCTTTCCCTTACTGCTTATTTAATTCAATTGCCTTTAAAGTAGCTGTTCTTTAAACAGAGTTTGACTGTTTTTAACTACTTAACTAATGCTCTTATCTTTGATGTAGCTCATTTTGAAGTATTTTTTTTTTTTTTGTATTTCATTCATTACTTATCTAGTATAATGGCACTTAGTGTGCCTCACCTTAAAATAGGGGCTTTTTGCAGCAGCTTTTAGCTTCACGGCCATACCACCCTGTTCACGCCTGATCTCGTCTGATCTCAGAAGCTAAGCAGAGTTGTGCCTAGTTAGTACTAGGATGGGAGACTGCCTAGGAATACCAGGTGCTGTAAGTTTTTGAGTTTTTTCACTACTTATCTAATACACTGGCCCTTAGTGTGGTCAAAGTTTGACCAGCTCTTTGCTTTCCCTTACTGCTTATTTACTTCAATTGCCTTTAAAGTAGCTGTTCTTTAAACAGAGTTTGACTGTTTTTAACTACTTAACTAATGCTCTTATCTTTAATGTAGCTCATTTTGAAGTATTTTTTTTGTATTTCATTCATTACTTATCTAGTATAATGGCACTTAGTGTGCCTCACCTTGAAATAGGGGCTTTTTGCAGCAGCTTTTCGCTTCACGGCCATACCACCCTGTTCACGCCTGATCTCGTCTGATCTCAGAAGCTAAGCAGAGTTGGGCCTAGTTAGTACTTGGATGGCAGACTGCCTATGAATACCAGGTGCTGTAAGTTTTGAGTTTTTTCACTACTTATCTAATACCCTGGCCCTTAGTGCGGTCAAAGATTGACCAGCTCTTTGCTTTCCCTTACTGCTTATTTAATTCAATTGCCTTTAAAGTAGCTGTTCTTTAAACAGAGTTTGACTGTTTTTAACTACTTAACTAATGCTCTTATCTTTAATGTAGCTCATTTTGAAGTATTTTTTTTTTTGTATTTCATTCATTACTTATCTAGTATAATGGCACTTAGTGTGCCTCACCTTAAAATAGGGGGCTTTTTGCAGCAGCTTTCGCTTACGGCCATACCACCCTGTTCACGCCTGATCTCAGAAGCTAAGCAGAGTTGGGCCTGGTTAGTACTTGGATGGGAGACTGCCTAGGAATACCAGGTGCTGCAAGTTTTTGAGTTTTTTCACTACTTATCTAATACACTGGCCCTTAGTGTGGCCATAGTTTGACCAGCTCTTTGCTTTCCCTTACTGCTTATTTAATTCAATTGCCTTTAAATTAGCTGTACTTTAAACAGAGTTTGACTGTTTTTAACTACTTAACTAATGCTCTTATCTTTAATGTAGCTCATTTTGAAGTATTTTTTTGTATTTCATTCATTACTTATCTAGTATAATGGCACTTAATGTGCCACACCTTAAAATACGGGGCTTTTTGTAGCAGCTTTCGCTTACGGCCATACCACCCTGTTCACGCCTGATCTCGTCTGATCTCAGAAGCTAAGCAGATTTGGGCCTAGTTAGTACTTGGATGGGAGACTGCCTAGGAATACCAGGTGCTGTAAGTTTTTGAGTTTTTTCACTACTTATCTAATACACTGGCCCTTAGTGTGGTCAAAGTTTGACCAGCTCTTTGCTTTCCCTTACTGCTTATTTAATTCAATTGCCTTTAAAGTAGCTGTTCTTTAAACAGAGTTTGACTGTTTTTAACTACTTAACTAATGCTCTTATCTTTAATGTAGCTCATTTTGAAGTATTTTTTTTTGTATTTCATTCATTACTTATCTAGTATAATGGCACTTAGTGTGCCTCACCTTAAAATAGGGGCTTTTTGCAGCAGCTTTTGCTTACGGCCATACCACCCTGTACACGCCTGATCTCGTCTGATCTCAGAAGCTAAGCAGAGTTGGGCCTAGTTGGTACTTGGATGGGAGACTGCCTAGGAATTCCAGGTGCTGTAAGTTTTTGAGTTTTTTCACTACTTATCTAATACACTGGCCCTTAGTGTGGTCAAAGTTTGACCAGCTCTTTGCTTTCCCTTACTGCTTATTTAATTCAATTGCCTTTAAAGTAGCTGTTCTTTAAACAGAGTTTGACTGTTTTTAACTACTTAACTAATGCTCTTATCTTTAATGTAGCTCATTTTGAAGTATTTTTTTTGTATTTCATTCATTACTTATCTAGTATAATGGCACTTAATGTGCCTCACCTTAAAATAGGGGGCTTTTTGCAGCAGCTCTCGCTTACGGCCATACCACCCTTTTCACGCCTGATCTCGTCTGATCTCAGAAGCTAAGCAGAGTTGGGCCTGGTTAGTACTTGGATGGGAGACTGCCTAGGAATACCAGGTGCTGTAAGTTTTTGAGTTTTTTCACTACTTATCTAATACACTGGCCCTTAGTGTGGTCAAAGTTTGACCAGCTCTTTGCTTTCCCTTACTGCTTATTTAATTCAATTGCCTTTAAAGTAGCTGTTCTTTAAACAGAGTTTGACTGTTTTTAACTACTTAACTAATGCTCTTATCTTTAATGTAGCTCATTTTGAAGTATTTTTTTTTTTGTATTTCATCCATTACTTATCTAGTATAATGGCACTTAGTGTGCCTCACCTTAAAATAGGGGGCTTTTTGCAGCAGCTTTCGCTTAAGGCCATACCACCCTGTTCACGCCTGATCTCGTCTGATCTCAGAAGCTAAGCAGAGTTGGGCCTGTTTAGTACTTGGATGGGAGACTGCCTAGGAATACCAGGTGCTGTAAGTTTTGAGTTTTTCACTACTTATCTAATACACTGGCCCTTAGTGTGGTCAAAGTTTGACCAGCTCTTTGCTTTCCCTTACTGCTTATTTAATTCAATTGCCTTTAAAGAAGCTGTTCTTTAAACAGAGTTTGACTATTTTTAACTACTTAACTAATGCTCTTATCTTTAATGTAGCTCATTTTGAAGTATTTTTTTGTATTTCATTCATTACTTATCTAGTATAATGGCACTTAGTGTGCCTCACCTTAAAATATGGGGCTTTTTGCAGCAGCTTTCGCTTACGGCCATACCGCCCTGTTCACGCCTGATCTCGTCTGATCTCAGAAGCTAAGCAGAGTTGGGCCTAGTTAGTACTTGGATGGGAGACTGCCTAGGAATACCAGGTGCTCTCAGTTTTGAGTTTTTCACTACTTATCTAATACACTGGCCCTTAGTGTGGTCAAAGTTTGACCAGCTCTTTGCTTTCCCTTACTGCTTATTTAATTCAATTGCCTTTAAAGTAGCTGTTCTTTAAACAGAGTTTGACTATTTTTAACTACTTAACTAATGCTCTTATCTTTAATGTAGCTCATTTTGAAGTATTTTTTTGTATTTCATTCATTACTTATCTAGTATAATGGCACTTAATGTGCCTCACCTTAAAATAGGAGGCTTTTTGCAGCAGCAGCTACGCGGCCATACCACCCTTTTCACGCCTGATCTCGTCTGATCTCAGAAGCTAAGCAGAGTTGGGCCTAGTTAGTACTTGGATGGGAGACTGCCTAGGAATACCAGGTGCTGTAAGTTTTTGAGTTTTTCACTACTTATCTAATACACTGGCCCTTAGTGTGGTCAAAGTTTGACCAGCTCTTTGCTTTCCCTTACTGCTTATTTAATTCAATTGCCTTTAAAGTAGCTGTTCTTTAAACAGAGTTTGACTGTTTTTAACTACTTAACTAATGCTCTTATCTTTAATGTAGCTCATTTTGAAGTATTTTTTTTTGTATTTCATTCATTACTTATCTAGTATAATGGCACTTAGTGTGCCTCACCTTAAAATAGGGGCTTTTTGCAGCAGCTTTCGCTTACGGCCATACCACCCTGTTCACGCCTGATCTCGTCTGATCTCAGAAGCTAAGCAGAGTTGGGCCTAGTTAGTACTTGGATGGGAGACTGCCTAGGAATACCAGGTGCTGTAAGTTTTTGAGTTTTTTCACTACTTATCTAATACACTGGCCCTTAGTGTGGTCAAAGTTTGACCAGCTCTTTGCTTTCCCTTACTGCTTATTTAATTCAATTGCCTTTAAAGTAGCTGTTCTTTAAACAGAGTTTGACTGTTTTTAACTACTTAACTAATGCTCTTATCTTTAATGTAGCTCATTTTGAAGTATTTTTTTTTTTGTATTTCATTCATTACTTATCTAGTATAATGGCACTTAGTGTGCCTCACCTTAAAATAGGGGGCTTTTTGCAGCAGCTTTCGCTTACGGCCATACCACCCTTTTCACGCCTGATCTCGTCTGATCTCAGAAGCTAAGCAGAGTTGGGCCTGGTTAGTACTTGGATGGGAGACTGCCTAGGAATACCAGGTGCTGTAAGTTTTGAGTTTTTCACTACTTATCTAATACACTGGCCCTTAGTGTGGTCAAAGTTTGACCAGCTCTTTGCTTTCCCTTACTGCTTATTTAATTCAATTGCCTTTAAAGTAGCTGTTCTTTAAACAGAGTTTGACTGTTTTTAACTACTTAACTAATGCTCTTATCTTTAATGTAGCTCATTTTGAAGTATTTTTTTTTTTGTATTTCATCCATTACTTATCTAGTATAATGGCACTTAGTGTGCCTCACCTTAAAATAGGGGGCTTCTTGCAGCAGCTTTCGCTTAAGGCCGTACCACCCTGTTCACGCCTGATCTCGTCTGATCTCAGAAGCTAAGCAGAGTTGGGCCTGTTTAGTACTTGGATGGGAGACTGCCTAGGAATACCAGGTGCTGTAAGTTTTTGAGTTTTTTCACTACTTATCTAATACACTGGCCCTTAGTGTGGTCAAAGTTTGACCAGCTCTTTGCTTTCCCTTACTGCTTATTTAATTCAATTGCCTTTAAAGAAGCCGTTCTTTAAACAGAGTTTGACTATTTTTAACTACTTAACTAATGCTCTTATCTTTAATGTAGCTCATTTTGAAGTATTTTTTTTGTATTTCATTCATTACTTATCTAGTATAATGGCACTTAGTGTGCCTCACCTTAAAATAGGGGGCTTTTTGCAGCAGCTTTCGCTTACGGCCATACCGCCCTGTTCACGCCTGATCTCGTCTGATCTCAGAAGCTAAGCAGAGTTGGGCCTAGTTAGTACTTGGATGGGAGACTGCCTAGGAATACCAGGTGCTCTCAGTTTTTGAGTTTTTTCACTACTTATCTAATACACTGGCCCTTAGTGTGGTCAAAGTTTGACCAGCTCTTTGCTTTCCCTTACTGCTTATTTAATTCAATTGCCTTTAAAGAAGCCGTTCTTTAAACAGAGTTTGACTATTTTTAACTACTTAACTAATGCTCTTATCTTTAATGTAGCTCATTTTGAAGTATTTTTTTTGTATTTCATTCATTACTTATCTAGTATAATGGCACTTAATGTGCCTCACCTTAAAATAGGAGGCTTTTTGCAGCAGCTCTCGCTTACGGCCATACCACCCTTTTCACGCCTGATCTCGTCTGATCTCAGAAGCTAAGCAGAGTTGGGCCTAGTTAGTACTTGGATGGGAGACTGCCTAGGAATACCAGGTGCTGTAAGTTTTTGAGTTTTTCACTACTTATCTAATACACTGGCCCTTAGTGTGGTCAAAGTTTGACCAGCTCTTTGCTTTCCCTTACTGCTTATTTAATTCAATTGCCTTTAAAGTAGCTGTTCTTTAAACAGAGTTTGACTGTTTTTAACTACTTAACTAATGCTCTTATTTTTAATGTAGCTCATTTTGAAGTATTTTTTTTTGTATTTCATCCATTACTTATCTAGTATAATGGCACTTAGTGTGCCTCACCTTAAAATAGGGGGCTTCTTGCAGCAGCTTTCGCTTAAGGCCGTACCACCCTGTTCACGCCTGATCTCGTCTGATCTCAGAAGCTAAGCAGAGTTGGGCCTAGTTAGTACTTGGATGGCAGACTGCCTATGAATACCAGGTGCTGTAAGTTTTTGAGTTTTTTCACTACTTATCTAATACACTGGCCCTTAGTGTGGTCAAAGTTTGACCAGCTCTTTGCTTTCCCTTACTGCTTATTTAATTCAATTGCCTTTAAAGTAGCTGTTCTTTAAACAGAGTTTGACTGTTTTTAACTACTTAACTAATGCTCTTATCTTTAATGTAGCTCATTTTGAAGTATTTTTTTTTTTGTATTTCATTCATTACTTATCTAGTATAATGGCACTTAGTGTGCCTCACCTTAAAATAGGGGCTTTTTGCAGCAGCTTTCGCTTACGGCCATACCACCCTGTTCACGCCTGATCTCGTCTGATCTCAGAAGCTAAGCAGAGTTGGGCCTAGTTAGTACTTGGATGGCAGACTGCCTATGAATACCAGGTGCTGTAAGTTTTTGAGTTTTTTCAATACTTATCTAATACACTGGCCCTTAGTGTGGTCAAAGATTGACCAGCTCTTTGCTTTCCCTTACTGCTTATTTAATTCAATTGCCTTTAAAGTAGCTGTTCTTTAAACAGAGTTTGACTGTTTTTAACTACTTAACTAATGCTCTTATCTTTAATGTAGCTCATTTTGAAGTATTTTTTTGTATTTCATTCATTACTTATCTAGTATAATGGCACTTAGTGTGCCTCACCTTAAAATAGGGGGCTTTTTGCAGCAGCTTTCGCTTACGGCCATACCGCCCTGTTCACGCCTGATCTCGTCTGATCTCAGAAGCTAAGCAGAGTTGGGCCTAGTTAGTACTTGGATGGGAGACTGCCTAGGAATACCAGGTGCTCTCAGTTTTTGAGTTTTTTCACTACTTATCTAATACACTGGCCCTTAGTGTGGTCAAAGTTTGACCAGCTCTTTGCTTTCCCTTACTGCTTATTTAATTCAATTGCCTTTAAAGAAGCCGTTCTTTAAACAGAGTTTGACTATTTTTAACTACTTAACTAATGCTCTTATCTTTAATGTAGCTCATTTTGAAGTATTTTTTTTGTATTTCATTCATTACTTATCTAGTATAATGGCACTTAGTGTGCCTCACCTTAAAATAGGGGGCTTCTTGCAGCAGCTTTCGCTTAAGGCCGTTCCACCCTGTTCACGCCTGATCTCGTCTGATCTCAGAAGCTAAGCAGAGTTGGGCCTAGTTAGTACTTGGATGGCAGACTGCCTATGAATACCAGGTGCTGTAAGTTTTTGAGTTTTTTCACTACTTATCTAATACACTGGCCCTTAGTGTGGTCAAAGTTTGACCAGCTCTTTGCTTTCCCTTACTGCTTATTTAATTCAATTGCCTTTAAAGTAGCTGTTCTTTAAACAGAGTTTGACTGTTTTTAACTACTTAACTAATGCTCTTATCTTTGATGTAGCTCATTTTGAAGTATTTTTTTTTTTGTATTTCATTCATTACTTATCTAGTATAATGGCACTTAGTGTGCCTCACCTTAAAATAGGGGCTTTTGCAGCAGCTTTCGCACGGCCATACCACCCTGTTCACGCCTGATCTCGTCTGATCTCAGAAGCTAAGCAGAGTTGTGCCTAGTTAGTACTAGGATGGGAGACTGCCTAGGAATACCAGGTGCTGTAAGTTTTGAGTTTTTCACTACTTATCTAATACACTGGCCCTTAGTGTGGTCAAAGTTTGACCAGCTCTTTGCTTTCCCTTACTGCTTATTTACTTCAATTGCCTTTAAAGTAGCTGTTCTTTAAACAGAGTTTGACTGTTTTTAACTACTTAACTAATGCTCTTATCTTTAATGTAGCTCATTTTGAAGTATTTTTTTTTGTATTTCATTCATTACTTATCTAGTATAATGGCACTTAGTGTGCCTCACCTTGAAATAGGGGGCTTTTTGCAGCAGCTTTCGCTTACGGCCATACCACCCTGTTCACGCCTGATCTCGTCTGATCTCAGAAGCTAAGCAGAGTTGGGCCTAGTTAGTACTTGGATGGCAGACTGCCTATGAATACCAGGTGCTGTAAGTTTTTGAGTTTTTTCACTACTTATCTAATACCCTGGCCCTTAGTGCGGTCAAAGATTGACCAGCTCTTTGCTTTCCCTTACTGCTTATTTAATTCAATTGCCTTTAAAGTAGCTGTTCTTTAAACAGAGTTTGACTGTTTTTAACTACTTAACTAATGCTCTTATCTTTAATGTAGCTCATTTTGAAGTATTTTTTTTTTTTTGTATTTCATTCATTACTTATCTAGTATAATGGCACTTAGTGTGCCTCACCTTAAAATAGGGGGCTTTTTGCAGCAGCTTTCGCTTACGGCCATACCACCCTGTTCACGCCTGATCTCAGAAGCTAAGCAGAGTTGGGAATGGTTAGTACTTGGATGGGAGACTGCCTAGGAATACCAGGTGCTGCAAGTTTTTGAGTTTTTTCACTACTTATCTAATACACTGGCCCTTAGTGTGGCCATAGTTTGACCAGCTCTTTGCTTTCCCTTACTGCTTATTTAGCTCTTTGCTTTCCCTTACTGCTTATTCAATTGCCTTTAAATTAGCTGTACTTTAAACAGAGTTTGACTGTTTTTAACTACTTAACTAATGCTCTTATCTTTAATGTAGCTCATTTTGAAGTATTTTTTTTTTTGTATTTCATTCATTACTTATCTAGTATAATGGCACTTAATGTGCCACACCTTAAAATAGGGGGCTTTTTGCAGCAGCTTTCGCTTACGGCCATACCACCCTGTTCACGCCTGATCTCGTCTGATCTCAGAAGCTAAGCAGAGTTGGGCCTAGTTAGTACTTGGATGGGAGACTGCCTAGGAATACCAGGTGCTGTAAGCTTTTGAGTTTTTTCACTACTTATCTAATACACTGGCCCTTAGTGTGGTCAAAGTTTGACCAGCTCTTTGCTTTCCCTTACTGCTTATTTAATTCAATTGCCTTTAAAGTAGCTGTTCTTTAAACAGAGTTTGACTGTTTTTAACTACTTAACTAATGCTCTTATCTTTAATGTAGCTCATTTTGAAGTATTTTTTTTTGTATTTCATTCATTCATTACTTATCTAGTATAATGGCACTTAGTGTGCCTCACCTTAAAATAGGGGCTTTTTGCAGCAGCTTTAGCTTACGGCCATACCACCCTGTTCACGCCTGATCTCGTCTGATCTCAGAAGCTAAGCAGAGTTGGGCCTAGTTGGTACTTGGATGGGAGACTGCCTAGGAATACCAGGTGCTGTAAGTTTTTGAGTTTTTCACTACTTATCTAATACACTGGCCCTTAGTGTGGTCAAAGTTTGACCAGCTCTTTGCTTTCCCTTACTGCTTATTTAATTCAATTGCCTTTAAAGTAGCTGTTCTTTAAACAGAGTTTGACTGTTTTTAACTACTTAACTAATGCTCTTATCTTTAATGTAGCTCATTTTGAAGTATTTTTTTTTTTTTGTATTTCATTCATTACTTATCTAGTATAATGGCACTTAGTGTGCCTCACCTTAAAATATGGGGCTTTTTGCAGCAGCTTTCGCTTACGGCCATACCACCCTGTTCTGTTCACGCCTGATCTCGTCTGATCTCAGAAGCTAAGCAGAGTTGGGCCTAGTTAGTACTTGGATGGGAGACTGCCTAGGAATACCAGGTGCTCTCAGTTTTTGAGTTTTTTCACTACTTATCTAATACACTGGCCCTTAGTGTGGTCAAAGTTTGACCAGCTCTTTGCTTTCCCTTACTGCTTATTTAATTCAATTGCCTTTAAAGTAGCTGTTCTTTAAACAGAGTTTGACTGTTTTTAACTACTTAACTAATGCTCTTATCTTTAATGTAGCTCATTTTGAAGTATTTTTTTTTTTGTATTTCATTCATTACTTATCTAGTATAATGGCACTTAGTGTGCCTCACCTTAAAATAGGGGGCTTTTTGCAGCAGCTTTCACTTACGGCCATACCGCCCTGTTCACGCCTGATCTCGTCTGATCTCAGAAGCTAAGCAGAGTTGGGCCTAGTTAGTACTTGGATGGGAGACTGCCTAGGAATACCAGGTGCTCTCAGTTTTTGAGTTTTTTCACTACTTATCTAATACAACGGCCCTTAGTGTGGTCAAAGTTTGACCAGCTCTTTGCTTTCCCTTACTGCTTATTTAATTCAATTGCCTTTAAAGTAGCTGTTCTTTAAACAGAGTTTGACTGTTTTTAACTACTTAACTAATGCTCTTATCTTTAATGTAGCTCATTTTGAAGTATTTTTTTTTTTGTATTTCATTCATTACTTATCTAGTATAATGGCACTTAGTGTGCCTCACCTTAAAATAGGGGGCTTTTTGCAGCAGCTTTCGCTTACGGCCATACCACCCTGTTCACGGCTGATCTCGGCTGATCTCAGAAGCTAAGCAGAGTTGGGCCTAGTTAGTACTTGGATGGGAGACTGCCTAGGAATACCAGATGCTGTAAGTTTTTGAGTTTTTTCACTACTTATCTAATACACTGGCCCTTAGTGTGGTCAAAGTTTGACCAGCTCTTTGCTTTCCCTTACTGCTTATTTAATTCAATTGCCTTTAAAGTAGCTAATCTTTAAACAGAGTTTGACTGTTTTTAACTACTTAACTAATGCTCTTATCTTTATTGTAGCTCATTTTGAAGTTTTTTTTTTTTTTTTTTTGGTATTTCATTCATTACTTATCTAGTATAATGGCACTTTAGTGTGCCTCACCTTAAAATATGGGGCTTTTTGCAGTAGCTTTCGCCACGGCCATACCACCCTGTTCACGCCTGATCTCAGAAGCTAAGCAGAGTTGGGCCTAGTTAGTACTTGGATGGGAGACTGCCTAGGACTACCAGGTGCTGTAAGTTTTTGAGTTTTTTCACTACTTATCTAATACACTGGCCCTTAGTGTGGTCAAAGTTTGACCAGCTCTTTGCTTTCCCTTACTGCTTATTTAATTCAATTGCCTTTAAAGTAGCTGTTCTTTAAACAGAGTTTGACTGTTTTTAACTACTTAACTAATGCTCTTATCTTTATTGTAGCTCATTTTGAAGTATTTTTTTTTTTTTGTATTTCATTCATTACTTATCTAGTATAATGGCACTTAGTGTGCCTCACCTTAAAATAGGGGGCTTTTTGCAGCAGCTTTCACTTACGGCCATACCACCCTCTTCACGCCTGATCTTGTCTGATCTCAGAAGCTAAGCAGAGTTGAGCCTAGTTAGTACTTGGATGGGAGACTGCCTAGGAATACCAGGTGCTGTAAGTTTTTGAGTTTTTTCACTACTTATCTAATACACTGGCCCTTAGTGTGGTCAAAGTTTGACCAGCTCTTTGCTTTCCCTTACTGCTTATTTAATTCAATTGCCTTTAAAGTAGCTGTTCTTTAAACAGAGTTTGACTGTTTTTAAGTACTTAACTAATGCTCTTATCTTTAATGTAGCTCATTTTGAAGTATTTTTTTTGTATTTCATTCATTACTTATCTAGTATAATGGCACTTAGTGTGCCTCACCTTAAAATAGGGGGCTTTTTGCAGCAGCTTTCGCTTACGGCCATACCACCCTGTACACGCCTGATCTCGTCTGATCTCAGAAGCTAAGCAGACTTGGGCCTAGTTGGTACTTGGATGGGAGACTGCCTAGGAATTCCAGGTGCTGTAAGTTTTTGAGTTTTTTCACTACTTATCTAATACACTGGCCCTTAGTGTGGTCAAAGTTTGACCAGCTCTTTGCTTTCCCTTACTGCTTATTTAATTTAATTGCCTTTAAAGTAGCTGTTCTTTAAACAGAGTTTGACTGTTTTTAACTACTTAACTAATGCTCTTATCTTTATTGTAGCTCATTTTGAAGTTTTTTTTTTTTTTTTTTGGTATTTCATTGATTACTTATCTAGTATAATGGCACTTAGTGTGCCTCACCTTAAAATATGGGGCTTTTTGCAGTAGCTTTCGCTTACGGCCATACCACCCTGTTCACGCCTGATCTCAGAAGCTAAGCAGAGTTGGGCCTAGTTAGTACTTGGATGGGAGACTGCCTAGGACTACCAGGTGCTGTAAGTTTTTGAGTTTTTTCACTACTTATCTAATACACTGGCCCTTAGTGTGGTCAAAGTTTGACCAGCTCTTTGCTTTCCCTTACTGCTTATTTAATTCAATTGCCTTTAAAGTAGCTGTTCTTTAAACAGAGTTTGACTGTTTTTAACTACTTAACTAATGCTCTTATCTTTATTGTAGCTCATTTTGAAGTATTTTTTTTTGTATTTCATTCATTACTTATCTAGTATAATGGCACTTAGTGTGCCTCACCTTAAAATAGGGGGCTTTTTGCAGCAGCTTTCGCTTACGGCCATACCACCCTCTTCACGCCTGATCTTGTCTGATCTCAGAAGCTAAGCAGAGTTGAGCCTAGTTAGTACTTGGATGGGAGACTGCCTAGGAATACCAGGTGCTGTAAGTTTTTGAGTTTTTTCACTACTTATCTAATACACTGGCCCTTAGTGTGGTCAAAGTTTGACCAGCTCTTTGCTTTCCCTTACTGCTTATTTAATTCAATTGCCTTTAAAGTAGCTGTTCTTTAAACAGAGTTTGACTGTATTTAAGTACTTAACTAATGCTCTTATCTTTAATGTAGCTCATTTTGAAGTATTTTTTTTTGTATTTCATTCATTACTTATCTAGTATAATGGCACTTAGTGTGCCTCACCTTAAAATAGGGGGCTTTTTGCAGCAGCTTTCGCTTACGGCCATACCACCCTGTACACGCCTGATCTCGTCTGATCTCAGAAGCTAAGCAGAGTTGGGCCTAGTTGGTATTTGGATGGGAGACTGCCTAGGAATTCCAGGTGCTGTAAGCTTTTGAGTTTTTTCACTACTTATCTAATACACTGGCCCTTAGTGTGGTCAAAGTTTGACCAGCTCTTTGCTTTCCCTTACTGCTTATTTAATTCAATTGCCTTTAAAGTAGCTGTTCTTTAAACAGAGTTTGACTGTTTTTAACTACTTAACTAATGCTCTTATCTTTAATGTAGCTCATTTTGAAGTATTTTTTTGTATTTCATTCATTACTTATCTAGTATAATGGCACTTAATGTGCCTCACCTTAAAATAGGGGCTTTTTGCAGCAGCTCTCGCCACGGCCATACCACCCTTTTCACGCCTGATCTCGTCTGATCTCAGAAGCTAAGCAGAGTTGGGCCTGGTTAGTACTTGGATGGGAGACTGCCTAGGAATACCAGGTGCTGTAAGTTTTGAGAGTTTTTCACTACTTATCTAATACACTGGCCCTTAGTGTGGTCAAAGTTTGACCAGCTCTTTGCTTTCCCTTACTGCTTATTTAATTCAATTGCCTTTAAAGTAGCTGTTCTTTAAACAGAGTTTGACTGTTTTTAACTACTTAACTAATGCTCTTATCTTTAATGTAGCTCATTTTGAAGTATTTTTTTTTTTTTGTATTTCATCCATTACTTATCTAGTATAATGGCACTTAGTGTGCCTCACCTTAAAATAGGGGGCTTCTTGCAGCAGCTTTCGCTTAAGGCCGTACCACCCTGTTCACGCCTGATCTCGTCTGATCTCAGAAGCTAAGCAGAGTTGGGCCTAGTTAGTACTTGGATGGGAGACTGCCTAGGAATACCAGGTGCTGTAAGTTTTTGAGTTTTTTCACTACTTATCTAATACACTGGCCCTTAGTGTGGTCAAAGTTTGACCAGCTCTTTGCTTTCCCTTACTGCTTATTTAATTCAATTGCCTTTAAAGAAGCCGTTCTTTAAACAGAGTTTGACTATTTTTAACTACTTAACTAATGCTCTTATCTTTAATGTAGCTCATTTTGAAGTATTTTTTTTGTATTTCATTCATTACTTATCTAGTATAATGGCACTTAGTGTGCCTCACCTTAAAATAGGGGCTTTTGCAGCAGCTTTAGCTCGCACGGCCATACCGCCCTGTTCACGCCTGATCTCGTCTGATCTCAGAAGCTAAGCAGAGTTGGGCCTAGTTAGTACTTGGATGGGAGACTGCCTAGGAATACCAGGTGCTCTCAGTTTTTAAGTTTTTTCACTACTTATCTAATACACTGGCCCTTAGTGTGGTCAAAGTTTGACCAGCTCTTTTGCTTTCCCTTACTGCTTATTTAATTCAATTGCCTTTAAAGAAGCCGTTCTTTAAACAGAGTTTGACTATTTTTAACTACTTAACTAATGCTCTTATCTTTAATGTAGCTCATTTTGAAGTATTTTTTTTGTATTTCATTCATTACTTATCTAGTATAATGGCACTTAATGTGCCTCACCTTAAAATAGGGGCTTTTTGCAGCAGCTCTCGCCACGGCCATACCACCCTTTTCACGCCTGATCTCGTCTGATCTCAGAAGCTAAGCAGAGTTGGGCCTAGTTAGTACTTGGATGGGAGACTGCCTAGGAATACCAGGTGCTGTAAGTTTTTGAGTTTTTTCACTACTTATCTAATACACTGGCCCTTAGTGTGGTCAAAGTTTGACCAGCTCTTTGCTTTCCCTTACTGCTTATTTAATTCAATTGCCTTTAAAGTAGCTGTTCTTTAAACAGAGTTTGACTGTTTTTAACTACTTAACTAATGCTCTTATTTTAAATGTAGCTCATTTTGAAGTATTTTTTTTTTTTTGTATTTCATCCATTACTTATCTAGTATAATGGCACTTAGTGTGCCTCACCTTAAAATAGGGGCTTCTTGCAGCAGCTTTCGCTTAAGGCCGTACCACCCTGTTCACGCCTGATCTCGTCTGATCTCAGAAGCTAAGCAGAGTTGGGCCTAGTTAGTACTTGGATGGCAGACTGCCTATGAATACCAGGTGCTGTAAGTTTTGAGTTTTTCACTACTTATCTAATACACTGGCCCTTAGTGTGGTCAAAGTTTGACCAGCTCTTTGCTTTCCCTTACTGCTTATTTAATTCAATTGCCTTTAAAGTAGCTGTTCTTTAAACAGAGTTTGACTGTTTTTAACTACTTAACTAATGCTCTTATCTTTAATGTAGCTCATTTTGAAGTATTTTTTTGTATTTCATTCATTACTTATCTAGTATAATGGCACTTAGTGTGCCTCACCTTAAAATAGGGGCTTCTTGCAGCAGCTTTCGCTAAGGCCGTACCACCCTGTTCACGCCTGATCTCGTCTGATCTCAGAAGCTAAGCAGAGTTGGGCCTAGTTAGTACTTGGATGGCAGACTGCCTATGAATACCAGGTGCTGTAAGTTTTTGAGTTTTTTCACTACTTATCTAATACACTGGCCCTTAGTGTGGTCAAAGTTTGACCAGCTCTTTGCTTTCCCTTACTGCTTATTTAATTCAATTGCCTTTAAAGTAGCTGTTCTTTAAACAGAGTTTGACTGTTTTTAACTACTTAACTAATGCTCTTATCTTTGATGTAGCTCATTTTGAAGTATTTTTTTTTGTATTTCATTCATTACTTATCTAGTATAATGGCACTTAGTGTGCCTCACCTTAAAATAGGGGGCTTTTTGCAGCAGCTTTCGCTTACGGCCATACCACCCTGTTCACGCCTGATCTCGTCTGATCTCAGAAGCTAAGCAGAGTTGTGCCTAGTTAGTACTAGGATGGGAGACTGCCTAGGAATACCAGGTGCTGTAAGTTTTGAGTTTTTCACTACTTATCTAATACACTGGCCCTTAGTGTGGTCAAAGTTTGACCAGCTCTTTGCTTTCCCTTACTGCTTATTTACTTCAATTGCCTTTAAAGTAGCTGTTCTTTAAACAGAGTTTGACTGTTTTTAACTACTTAACTAATGCTCTTATCTTTAATGTAGCTCATTTTGAAGTATTTTTTTGTATTTCATTCATTACTTATCTAGTATAATGGCACTTAGTGTGTGCCTCACCTTGAAATAGGGGCTTTTTGCAGCAGCTTTAGCTTACGGCCATACCATACCACCCTGTTCACGCCTGATCTCGTCTGATCTCAGAAGCTAAGCAGAGTTGGGCCTAGTTAGTACTTGGATGGCAGACTGCCTATGAATACCAGGTGCTGTAAGTTTTTGAGTTTTTTCACTACTTATCTAATACCCTGGCCGTTAGTGCGGTCAAAGATTGACCAGCTCTTTGCTTTCCCTTACTGCTTATTTAATTCAATTGCCTTTAAAGTAGCTGTTCTTTAAACAGAGTTTGACTGTTTTTACCTACTTAACTAATGCTCTTATCTTTAATGTAGCTCATTTTGAAGTATTTTTTCTATTTCATTCATTACTTATCTAGTATAATGGCACTTAGTGTGCCTCACCTTAAAATAGGGGGCTTTTTGCAGCAGCTCTTGATTACGGCCATACCACCCTGTTCATGCCTGATCTCGTCTGATCTCAGAAGCTAAGCAGAGTTGGGCCTGGTTAGTACTTGGATGGGAGACTGCCTAGGAATACCAGGTGCTGTAAGTTTTTGAGTTTTTTCACTACTTATCTAATACAACGGCCCTTAGTGTGGCCAAAGTTTGACCAGCTCTTTGCTTTCCCTTACTGCTTATTTAATTCAATTGCCTTTAAAGTAGCTGTTCTTTAAACAGAGTTTGACTGTTTTTAACTACTTAACTAATGCTCTTATCTTTAATGTAGCTCATTTTGAAGTATTTTTTTTTTTGTATTTCATTCATTACTTATCTAGTATAATGGCACTTAGTGTGCCTCACCTTAAAATAGGGGCTTTTGCAGCAGCTTTAGCTTACGGCCATACCACCCTGTTCACGCCTGATCTCGTCTGATCTCAGAAGCTAAGCAGAGTTGGGCCTAGTTAGTACTTGGATAGGAGACTGCCTAGGAATACCAGGTGCTGTAAGTTTTGAGTTTTTCACTACTTATCTAATACACTGGCCCTTAGTGTGGTCAAAGTTTGACCAGCTCTTTGCCTTCCCTTACTGCTTATTTAATTCAATTGCCTTTAAAGTAGCTGTTCTTTAAACAGAGTTTGACTGTTTTTAACTACTTAACTAATGCTCTTATCTTTAATGTAGCTCATTTTGAAGTTTTTTTTTTTTTGTATTTCATCCATTACTTATCTAGTATAATGGCACTTAGTGTGCCTCACCTTAAAATAGGGGGCTTCTTGCAGCAGCTTTCGCTTAAGGCCGTACCACCCTGTTCACGCCTGATCTCGCGTCTGATCTCAGAAGCTAAGCAGAGTTGGGCCTAGTTAGTACTTGGATGGGAGACTGCCTAGGAATACCAGGTGCTGTAAGTTTTTGAGTTTTTCACTACTTATCTAATACACTGGCCCTTAGTGTGGTCAAAGTTTGACCAGCTCTTTGCTTTCCTTACTGCTTATTTAATTCAATTGCCTTTAAAGTAGCTGTTCTTTAAACAGAGTTTGACTGTTTTTAACTACTTAACTAATGCTCTTATCTTTAATGTAGCTCATTTTGAAGTATTTTTTTTTTTGTATTTCATTCATTACTTATCTAGTATAATGGCACTTAGTGTGCCTCACCTTAAAATAGGGGGCTTTTTCCAGCAGCTTTCGCTTACGGCCATACCACCCTCTTCACGCCTGATCTCGTCTGATCTCAGAAGCTAAGCAGAGTTGGGCCTAGTTGGTACTTGGATGGGAGACTGCCTAGGAATACCAGGTGCTGTAAGTTTTGAGTTTTTCACTACTTATCTAATACACTGGCCCTTAGTGTGGTCAAAGTTTGACCAGCTCTTTGCTTTCCCTTACTGCTTATTTAATTCAATTGCCTTTAAAGTAGCTGTTCTTTAAACAGAGTTTGACTGTTTTTAACTACTTAACTAATGCTCTTATCTTTAATGTAGCTCATTTTGAAGTTTTTTTTTTTGTACATCATTCATTACTTATCTAGTATAATGGCACTTAGTGTGCCTCACCTTAAAATAGGGGCTTTTTGCAGCAGCTTTAAACACAGCCATACCACCTTGTTCACGCCTGATCTCGTCTGATTTTAGAAGCTAAACAGAGTTGGGCCTAGTTAGTACTTGAATGGGAGACTGCCTAGGAATTGCAGGTGCTGTAAGTTTTTGAGTTTTTTCACTACTTATCTAATACACTGGCCCTTAGTGTGGTCAAAGTTTGACCAGCTCTTTGCTTTCCTCACTGCTTATTTAATTCAATTGCCTTTAAAGTAGCTGTTCTTTAAACAGAGTCTGACTGTTTCTAACTACTTAACTAATGCTCTTATCTTTAATGTAGCTCATTTTGAAGTATTTTTTTTTTTTTGTATTTCATTCATTACTTATCTAGTATAATGGCTCTTAGTTTGCCTCACCTTAAAATAGGGGGCTTTTTGCAGCAGCTTTAGCTTACGGCCATACCACCCTGTTCACGCCTGATCTTGTCTGATCTCAGAAGCTAAGCAGAGTTGGGCCTAGTTAGTACTTGGATGGGAGACTGCCTAGGAATACCAGGTGCTGTAAGTTTTTGAGTTTTTCACTACTTATCTAATACACTGGCCCTTAGTGTGGTCAAAGTTTGACCAGCTCTTTGCTTTCCTTACTGCTTATTTAATTCAATTGCCTTTAAAGTAGCTGTTCTTTAAACAGAGTTTGACTGTTTGTAACTACTTAACTAATGCTCTTATCTTTAATGTAGCTCATTTTGAAGTATTTTTTTTTTTTTGTATTTTTCATTCATTACTTATCTAGTATAATGGCACTTAGTGTGCCTCACCTTAAAATAGGGGCTTTTGCAGCAGCTTTTTGCTTACGGCCATACCACCCTGTTCATGCCAGATCTCGTCTGATCTCAGAAGCTAAGCAGAGTTGGGCCTAGTTAGTACTTGGATGGGAGACTGCCTAGGAATACCAGGTGCTGTAAGTTTTTGAGTTTTTCACTACTTATCTAATACACTGGCCCTTAGTGTGGTCAAAGTTTGACCAGCTCTTTGCTTTCCCTTACTGCTTATTTAATTCAATTGCCTTTAAAGTAGCTGTTCTTTAAACAGAGTTTGACTGTTTTTAACTACTTAACTAATGCTCTTATCTTTAATGTAGCTCATTTTGAAGTATTTTTTTGTATTTCATTCATTACTTATCTAGTATAATGGCACTTAGTGTGCCTCACCTTAAAATAGGGGGCTTTTTGCAGCAGCTTTCGCTTACGGCCGTACCACCCTGTTCACGCCTGATCTCGTCTGATCTCAGGAGCTAAGCAGAGTTGGGCCTAGTTAGTACTTGGATGGGAGACTGCCTAGGAATACCAGGTGCTGTAAGTTTTTGAGTTTTTTCACTACTTATCTAATACACTGGCCCTTAGTGTGGTCAAAGTTTGACCAGCTCTTTGCTTTTCCTTACTGCTTATTTAATTCAATTGCCTTTAAAGTAGCTGTTCTTTAAACAGAGTTTGACTGTTTTTAACTACTTAACTAATGCTCTTACCTTTAATGTACCTCATTTTGAAGTATTTTTTTTTTTGTATTTTATTCATTACTTATCTAGTATAATGGCACTTAGTGTGCCTCACCTTAAAATAGGGGGCTTTTTGCAGCAGCTTTCGCTTACGGACATACCACCCTTTTCACGCCTGATCTCGTCTGATCTCAGAAGCTAAGCAGAGTTGGGCCTGGTTAGTACTTGGATGGGAGACTGCCTAGGAATACCAGGTGGTGTAAGTTTTTGAGTTTTTTCACTACTTATCTAATACACTGGCCCTTAGTGTGGTCAAAGTTTGACCAGCTCTTTGCTTTCCCTTACTGCTTATTTAATTCAATTGCCTTTAAAGTAGCTGTTCTTTAAACAGAGTTTGACTGTTTTTAACTACTTAACTAATGCTCTTATCTTTGATGTAGCTCATTTTGAAGTATTTTTTTTTGTATTTCATTCATTACTTATCTAGTATAATGGCACTTAGTGTGCCTCACCTTAAAATAGGAGGCTTTTTGCAGCAGCTTTCGCTCACGGCCATACCACCCTGTTCACGCCTGATCTCAGAAGCTAAGCAGAGTTGGGCCTAGTTAGTACTTGTATAGGAGACTGCCTAGGAATACCAGGTGCTGTAAGTTTTTGAGTTTTTTCACTACTTATCTAATACACTGGCCCTTAGTGTGGTCAAAGTTTGACCAGCTCTTTGCTTTCCCTTACTGCTTATTTAATTCAATTGCCTTTAAAGTAGCTGTTCTTTAAACAGAGTTTGACTGTTTTTAACTACTTAACTAATGCTCTTATCTTTAATGTAGCTCATTTTGAAGTATTTTTTTTTTTGTATTTCATTCATTACTTATCTAGTATAATGGCACTTAGTGTGCCTCACCTTAAAATAGGGGGCTTTTTGCAGCAGCTTTTGCTTATGGCCATACCACCCTGTTCACGCCTGATCTCAGAAGCTAAGCAGAGTTGGGCCTAGTTAGTATTTGGATGGGAGACTGCCTAGGAATACCAGGTGCTGTAAGTTTTTGAGTTTTTTCACTACTTATCTAATACACTGACCCTTAGTGTGGTCAAAGTTTGACCAGCTCTTTGCTTTCCCTTACTGCTTATTTAATTAAATTGCTTTTAAAGTAGCTGTTCTTTAAACAGAGTTTGACTGTTTTTAACTACTTAACTAATGCTCTTATCTTTAATGTAGCTCATTTTGAAGTATTTTTTTGTATTTCATTCATTACTTATCTAGTATAATGGCACTTAATGTGCCACACCTTAAAATAGGGGGCCTTTTGCAGCAGCTTTCGCTTACGGCCATACCACCCTGTTCACGCCTGATGTTGTCTGATCTCAGAAGCTAAGCAGAGTTGGGCCTGGTTAGTACTTGGATGGGAGACTGCCTAGGAATACCAGGTGCTGTTATTTTTTGAGTTTTTTCACTACTTATCTAATACACTGGCCCTTAGTGTGGTCAAAGTTTGACCAGCTCTTTGCTTTCCCTTACTGCTTATTTAATTCAATTGCCTTTAAAGTAGCTGTACTTTAAACAGAGTTTGACTGTTTTTAACTACTTAACTAATGCTCTTATCTTTAATGTAGCTCATTTTGAAGTATTTTTTTTTGTATTTCATTCATTACTTATCTAGTGTAATGGCACTTAGTGTGCCTCAGCTTAAAATAGGGGGCTTTTTGCAGCAGCTTTCGCTTACGGCCATACCACCCTGTTCACGCCTGCTCTCGTCTGATCTCAGAAGCTAAGCAGAGTTGGGCCTAGTTAGTACTTGGATAGGAGACTGCCTAGGAATACCAGGTGCTGTAAGTTTTTGAGTTTTTTCACTACTTATCTAATACACTGGCCCTTAGTGTGGTCAAAGTTTGACCAGCTCTTTGCTTTCCCTTACTGCTTATTTAATTCAATTGCCTTTGTAATGGGATATGGGTTGGGCACTACAAGTCCCAGCAGCCCCAGGGCTCTTAAAAGGAAGTAGTAAGGTTGTGTTTGTTCTTTTTTACTTCCGTTTTTCTGATTTTGGGAAAGGTGGCGTGGAATGCAGAGTGGCATGTAGGTAAGGAGATTTGAGTGATGCATTCTTACTACTTTGTTAGTTTTATCGATTGCATAATGAATTGATGTTGTGGTAGATGTTACTTTGGGGATATGAGCGCAGATAATCATTGCCGCCAAATATCTGCCTTTTTATTTTAGTGGTGTGACTGGAGTATTGCCTGACTGTGGCCTGACCATCTTGTCGAAATAGTGGATGTGAAAGGTATTTAACGTTTTAATGAAAAAAGGGTTTTTATTTATTTTTAAATTGGAAAGTGAGTGCATCTTATTTAATGAATGTCTCTAATTCTTTTGATTTTTCTGTTTGTAATAGACTGTTTCCCCCTTTTAGGGATGCATGGTTATCGTTTAGTTTATGGTTAAAATATTGTTTTGTTTCGTTTCTTTATTATCTTTTGTTTGTAAATGTGGAGATCCGGAGTGGTAGAGATTGAGGTACTAGTGAATGTGTTTGGTTGTTGATTTTATGTCCGTGTACCTTGTATTGCCCACTGTTAATTGTGTTTTGTTTAGCCGGCGGTGGTTATCGGGTTGCCCTCACAGTGTGGATGACAGTGGTAAGGTGGCTGGGATTGTGTGGTGGTTTGGTCACTGTATTTCTGTTTCTTCTGTAGGTTTGCAGTGTGATTGCTGTGAGCTTGGCTGCTGTGAGAACACTTTGGCTTCTAGGCCCTTCTTTCGCTTTCCTAGGCAACCTGCGGCCACCTAGGGCCAGTTTTCTTTTATTTTTTTTTTTTTTTTATTTTGTGGGCATTTACATCCAAAAGGGTATGTAATATGTTTTAACATGTTTGACTTGTCTTTAATAAAAATGTATTTGATTCTTTAAAGTCACCTCATGGCCCCTTCTTTTGGTTATTGACACAGTAATTGGTCATCATACCACAATTGGCGTAGTCGGCAGGGTCTGTTTTTGTTTTTTTTTGAAGTGGTTGTGAGGTGTTGCTTTATTGGGTTTTTTTTTTTGTATTTCTTTTTTTGTTTGTTAGTAAACGGTAACCGTGCATGAAGACGATCATCGCAGACTCTGGTTCATGGACTATGGATTTTATTCATGTCTGAATTGCCTTCCTAAATAATTTGTCAACAGATATGGAGCAAGAACTAATAGACTTGCGGGAGCAAGTACGGAACTTGCAAGCACAAAATGAGGAGCTGAGGAGAGAGCTTCCCCCGCGCGGCAGCAGTGCTTCTAACCAACCTCACCCTTCTGTAATTAATGCCTCATCTCCAGTGTCTTTTAATAGGGTACTTTTTGTGCCTCGGGAGAGGAAGTGCCCGCGATTTTATGGAAATATGGACTCCAACTTGAATATTGAGGACTGGATTGAGGAGGCTAAGGTGTGTATCGAGGGTAGGGGTTGGTCTGATAAGGAAAAGGGGGTGTTTCTGCTTGATCATCTGGGAGGGGAGGCCAGAATGGAGATAAAACTCCAATCTTCAGCTATCAGGGAAAATCCAGAAGCTGTTTTTGAAGTATTAAAAGATTTGTATGGGGGGAGACGGACATTTGTGCAATTACAACAGAGGTTTTATGAGCGAAAACAAAAAGAAGGCGAATCACTTACCGAATTTTCTCATGCTCTTATGTCATTGATGGATGCAATTCTTAACGGGAACCCAGGCAGCGTTCCGAATTCTGACAAAGTGCTTCGCGACCAGTTTGTTGAATATGTTCAAGATGTAATGCTGAAGCGTGAGTTAAAAAGATTTGTGAGGGAGAAACCATCTTCTACATTGCTGGAGGTTCGACGTGAAGCTCTTAGGTGGGTGGAAGAGGGAAATAAGGAAACAACTGCCTTATATTCTCAGTCATGGTGTAACGCTACTCATGGTAGGGTTATTGATATGGAGCCTAAGGTTAGGTTCCAGGATTCTACAGATTCTACAGATTCTACAGGAGGTTAAGGAGATGTTAAAACAACAACAAGTACAAATAAATGACCTTACCCAGCGTTTTGATAGTTTTATGTCTCAGAGGAATGATCCACCTGTTGTTCCTTCGACTAGGCAGAATTCTTCACGTCGATGCCTTCGCTGTAATAGAGTTGGGCATATTGCCAGATATTGTCGGTCATCCTGGCCTGTTGAGTCAAATTCTAGATCACCTCAGGCAAATGTCAATGAGACTTCTGTTGGGGAACCTGATAGTGTAGCCCCTCCTGCAATCTTGAGTCAGATCGCAGAGGAAGCTAGTGAAGCCGCACAAACTCCTGTGTGCCCTACTATTTTGCAGCGTCTTGTGGGCAAATGCCCTATTGTGACTGCGGTAATGGGGGGGGTTGAGATCTCATGTTTACTGGACACTGGGTCAATGGTAACTACTATAACAGAGTCATTTTTTGAGAAACATTTTCGACAATTGAGGGTGGATGCTCTTAAAAAATGTAGTTGGCTTCAATTAAAGGCAGCTAATGGTCTTGCAATACCATATGTGGGTTATTTTGAAATAGATGTGATTGTGTTGGGGCAAACTCTTCCAAGGCAAGGTATTTTGGTTGTGAAAGATCCGGTTGATACACTGTTCCATCAGAAGAAGGCACTTACTCCAGGCCTCTTGGGTATGAATGTAATTGGACAATGTTATAATGACTTATGGTTATAATGGCCCAGCACTATTTTCAGTCCCTCAGGTCAGGCAGGCAGAGTTAGGCTGGAGAGATGCCTTGTCTCAGTGTCACCAAGCTGAGGAGTCCCCCGTCCCTGGATTTGTTGGTTATGTGAGAGTCCAGTCCTGCCAACCTGTCCAGATTCCAGCTGGAACGATGAGGTTAGTACCTGCTTCGTGTTCAAAGATTATACAAAGTGGCAAAGTAGTTTTTTTAGAACCTCAGGGTCCAGAGGGTGGGGGCCTGCCTGCTGGGGTATTAATTTCACCTGCCTTGTTGCAGTGTACGCAAGGTGTGGTTCATGTACCAGTAGTTAATGTTGGTATGGAACCTTTATATTTGCCGCCAAGAATTAGATTGGGTAGCTTAATTATTGCAGAAATTATGAAATCTAATCAAGACATCTTTTTCAAGAAAGATTTATCACAGGACCCTAAAGCAGTGATTGTCCATTGTCAAACTATTACATCAGAGTCCAGTACTGATTTGCAGGGGTTAGAATTCCCTGGGCTTTCAGATGCTGAGGGGGAGGAAGTTAGAAGATTGTTGATTAAATATTCAGACGTTTTCGCTAAGCATGATGGTGATTTGGGTTGTTCAAATTTAATTGATCATCAAATTCCCCTAATAGATGATATACCAGTGCGCCAGCGTTATCGTAGAATTCCGCCCAGTCAGTTCGAGGAAGTGAAGGCACATATTAGACAGTTGTTGGACAGTCACGTTATTAGGGAGAGTGGTAGCCCGTATGCCTCACCAATTGTTTTGGTGAAGAAGAAAGATGGATCTTTAAGAATGTGTATAGATTACCGCCAGCTTAATGCAAGAACTCGTAAAGATGCCTATCCCCTACCAAGGATCGAGGAATCATTGGATGCCTTAACTGGAGCTAAGTGGTTTTCAACTTTGGATTTGGCAAGTGGATATAACCAGGTACCAGTTGCTGAAAGGGATCGATTTAAGACCGCTTTTTGCACTCCATTTGGGCTCTTTGAGTTTAATAGGATGCCATTTGGATTGTGCAATGCTCCAAGTACTTTTCAAAGATTGATGGAGCGAATTTTTGGAGATCAGAGTTTCCAAACTTTATTACTTTATTTGGATGATGTGATTGTTTTTTCTACAACAGTTAAGCAACACCTTCAATGATTGGCGCTGGTGCTGGATCGCCTGAGACAACAGAACTTAAAGATAAAACTGAGCAAATGCTGCTTCTTTCGCGCAGAAGTGCGTTATTTGGGGCATGTGGTCTCTGCTACAGGGGTCAGTACAGATCCAGAGAAAATAGCAGCAGTAGCTAAGTGGAACCAGCCGCAAAATCTTCAAGAACTTGATCTTTTCTTGGTTTTGCAAGTTATTATCGCCGGTTTGTTAAAAATTTTTCACAGATTGCTGCCCCCCTGAATACATTAGTAGCGGACATGATCCGGGGACAGAAGAATAAACGAACCAAGATTAATTTAGGGACGAAATGGACTGACTTGTGTGAAAATGCTTTCCAGGCCCTTAAATCTGCTTTGACCAAGGCTCCAGTCCTGGCTTATGCTGATTTTAGTAAATCTTTTATTTTGGACATTGATGCAAGCCACCAAGGTCTGGGTGCTATTTTGTCTCAAGAGCATGGAGGCAAATGTCGACCAGTGGCATTTGCAAGTAAGGCAAGGCAAGGCAAGGCAAGTTTATTTATATAGCACATTTCATACACAATGGTAATTCAAAGTGCTTTACAAAAGAGGAAATAAAATAATTGCAAGATTTAAATAACAATAAAAGAAATTAAAATAAAATAAAAACACTGATTTAAGATAAATTGAATTAAAAGCAAAAAGAGATTGATTTAAAACAGTTTAAAATAAAAGAAGCAAAGTAGCACAGTTCGGACGCAGCACAGTGCTCATTCTGTAAATGCACAACTAAACAGATGAGTTTTGAGTCTGGATTTAAAAGTGACTAATGTTTCAGCACATCTGATCTCTTCAGGAAGCTGGTTCCAGATGCGAGCAGCATAATAACTAAAAGCAGATTCTCATTGTTTGGTGTGAACCTTTGGTATTTCTAACTGACTTGATCCTAGTGATCTGAGTGGTCTGTTGGGTGTATAAATAGTGATCATATCTGCAATGTATTTAGGTCCTAGTCCATTGAGTGATTTATAAACGAGTAAAAGTGCTTTAAAATCAATTCTAAATGTCACTGGAAGCCAGTGTAAGGACCTGAGGACTGGTGTGATGTGCTCTGATTTTCTGGTTCGAGTCAGGATCCTGGCAGCAGCGTTCTGGATGAGCTGCAGCTGTCTGATGGTCTTTTGGGAAGGCCAGTGAGGAGACCATTACAATAGTCCACCCTGCTGGTGATGAAGGCATGGACTAGTTTCTCCAGGTCTTGCCTGGGCACAAAGCATCTTATTCTTGCAATATTTTTAGGTGATAGTACGCTGATTTAGTCACTGCTTTGACATGACAGCTGAAACTAAGGTCGGTCTCTAGAATCACACCAAGATTCTTGACTTGCCTTTTGGTTGTTTGACCCCTTGAGTTAAGGTATGCATTCACCTTGTGAACTTCATCTTTATTTCCAAATGCAATGACCTCAGTTTTCTCCTTGTTTAACTGAAGAAAATTTTGGCACATCCAACTGTTGATTTCATCAATGCATTGGCAGAGTGAGTCAATGGGGCTGTAGTCATTTGGTGATAAGGCTAGGTAGATCTGCGTGTCGTCAGCATAGCTGTGATAGGCAATTTGATTCTTTCTCATTATTTGACTTAGTGGGAGCATATACAGGCTAAACAAGAGCGGCGCAAGAATTGAGCCTTGTGGGACTCCACATGTCATGGACGTCCACTTAGACCTATGCTCTCCTATACTCACATAATAACCCCTCCCCTCTAAATATGACCTGAACCAGTTTAGAGCCATTCCAGAAAGCCCGACCCAGTTTTCCAGTCTGTCTAGAAGAATGTTATGATCGACAGTGTCAAACGCAGCACTAAGATCTAGTAGTACCAGCACTGATATTTTACCAGAATCAGAGTTTAGGCGAATATCATTTATTATCTTAACTAACGCTGTCTCTGTGCTGTGGTGCGGTCTGAAACCAGATTGAAAATGATCCAGATAACCATTTGAGTTCAAGTAGCTGTTCAGCTGATTCAGAACTACCTTTTCAATGATCTTGCCTACGACCGGAAGATTTGATATCGGTCTATAGTTACTCAATATACTGTTATCAAGATTTCTCTTTTTCAGGAGGGGCTTAACAACCGCAGTTTTCAGGGCGTTTGGAAAAGTCCCAGAAAGAAGTGATGTGTTCACCACTTCTAAGATGTCAGCTTTTAAACAGTCAAACACGCTTTTGAGAAAAGATGTGGGGAGTGTGTCAAGACAGCAGGTTGAGGATTTTAGGTGCTGTACTACTTCCTCCAAAGTTTTGCTATCAATTGCTTCAAGAACACACATAGTGACTCCTTTTTGAGATTGTGGTTGAATCTGACATATCTCTACATCATCTGATGTTTTAATTGCCTTTCTGATATTTTCGATCTTCTCAGAAAAGAATGAGGCAAACTCATTGCATTTGCTGTCAGAAAGCATTTCACTGGGAATCTGACTTGGGGTTTGTCAGTCTCTCAACCGTAGCAAAAGAGTGCGGGTGTTGTTCAGGTTACTATTTATAAGGTTTGAGAAAAACGTCTGTCGTGCTGTGGCTAATTCCACATTAAAAGCATGCAGGCTGTCTTTATAGATGCTATAGTGGATTTCAAGTTTTGTCTTCTGCCACGTCCGCTCAGCCTTTCTGCATTGCCTTTTCATGATCTGCACTGCTGTTGATTTTCTCCAACATGACTTTTGTCTGCCAGTCTTCTTACTGACTTTCACAGGTGCAATATCATCCATGACATTCTTAACTTTTGAGTCAAAGGACTCCAGGAGAAGATCAACGCAGTCGGCAGAAATGCTTGGCATTGAAGAAACAGCCTTCATAAATAGCACACTTGTGTTCTCATTAATGCATCTCTTTCTGACAGTGACAGATCTGGATTCAGTGGTAGCAGAGATCAATATATCAAAGAAAATACAGAAGTGATCAGACAGTGCTACATCCTTGATAACAATGGACGAAAGCTGTAAACCCTTACTAATGAGTAAATCTAGCGTGTGCCCATGGTGATGTGTAGGTCCATGCACATGCTGAATCAGCTCAAAAGTGTTTAAAACGGTTACAAATTCTTTTGTAGTTTTGATTTCTGCATTTTCTATGTGGATATTAAAATCCCCTGCAATCACAAAACAGTCAAATTCTGAACAAATCATTGATAACAATTCTGTGAACTCTTCAACAAAGGCTGGAGAATATTTTGGAGGCCTGTAAATAATGATAAACAGGATGCGTGGAGCACCTTTCAACACAATCCCTAGATATTCAAATGACAAGTACTGACCAAATGACACTTGTCTGCACTGAAAGACATCTTTAAAGAGAGCAGTAACCCCACCCCCTCTCTTGTCAACTCTGCAAACATTCATATAAGTGAAGTTGGGAGGGCTGTTTCATTGAGCACTGTTGCACTGCAGCTTTCTTCAAGCCATGTTTCATTTAGAAACATAAAATCCAGATTGTTTGTAATTATTAAATCATTGATCACAAATGATTTGTTTTTTAGTGATCGAACATTTAATAATGCTAGCTTGATGGTAGTACTTTTTGTTTCTATAGAAGTCTGAGTTTGTTGTCTAATGGGCCGCAGATTAGATTTGTCAGCTGTACGCCTTGAAAAGGCCTTAGACTTTCTATCCTGTAATAAGACGGAGATAGTGAGAGACACACTGGGTTCCCGCTTGTTTTCTAAACATCCCTGAAAGTTTTTGCTGTAGTTGCGGGGACCCGAAACACATCACTGAGAGCTGTTATCAGTTGTTTTTGCTTTACCAGCTGCAGATGGAGGAGGATGGCCTGGCGTTGTCGCAGCGGCCAAGAGAGCTCTCGCTGGAGGAGGGTGAGCTGGGCCCAGCGGCCTTGGAGGCGGTGGTGCCCGCCGTTTTGTAGTTGATAACTGGGGGCTCGCAGCAAAGGAGTGGGAGAGTCTGGTTTTAGCCACCAGTTCCTCCATTTTTTGTGAGAAGCTGAGAAGTGGCGATGCTTGAGAGAGGGATAATGTCTCTGGTAAACAGAGCATTGGTGTTTCCGGTGGCAGAATTATGCTGTCCTGGCTTCCCTGGCTGATTACCAGAGAGTCGTCCTTCGGCTCTGAGTCCTGGAGCCGTTGTTGTGCGTCACATTGTGTCTGTGATGGGCTCTGCGGGCAGGGCTCAACCGTGATAGTGTCCACAAACAGTGCTTGTTGTGGCTCTGTGGTGTTTTCAGTGTCCTTGTGGGATGTGTCGACCAGATGATGACTCTGAGGCTGATATGAAGTCCTGTCGTCATCCATACTTTGTCCAGGTGTGTGTGTGCCATTCATGTTGAGTGGACTGGCAGACTCTGCTGATGGATGACGGAGTGAAAAATAGATGTTGTCCTTTAACACTCTCGCACCAAGTTTGTTTGGGTGAAGGCCATCCAGTTTAAACAGTTGTCTGTGTCCCCAGAATAGATTGAAGTTGTCGATGAAGTTGACTCCTTTTTGACTGCAGGTTCTTTGTAGCCAAGTATTCAGTCCAAGCAACCGTGAAAACATGTTTGTTCCTCTTGCTGGGAGTGGTCCACTGATGAACGACTGGACTTCAACTCTTTGAAGTGTTTCGATAAGTTCACTGAAGTCCCTCTTCAGGAGTTCTGATTGCTCCTTACGAATGTCATTCTTCCCCACATGGATGATGACTCGTTTTGCAGTCTTGTGCTTCATTAGAACGTTCTGAAGTCCATTGTTTACATCAGAGACGGTCGCTTGAGGAAAGCAGCATGTAGTTGTCGTTCTGCTCCTGACGTTTCTGATAATGGAGTCTCCGACTATCAGAGTTCTAGGCTCGGCTGCTCTGTGATCTGAACGCCGCTGTCTGCTCGACCTTGAGCGCCTGTTTGTAGCGGTGTTAGCTACTGGCTGATATGACTCCTGCTCAGTCACTTTCGGGGATTCCTCACCCAAATTCGTTAAAAATTCAAATCTGTTCTCGAGCTGTACAGGGGGTGGTAAAATACCAGTTTTTCCAAGCCTTCTCATGGCCATGTCTGGGGTAGATGATGCCACAGCGGCAATATGAGATACTCGTGACAGTCTGGTGTCTCGAGTGCCTTTGGGTCTCGCTCCCTGTCTTTGCCACTGATTTGTGTGTTGATCAGCTTTAGCTTGATTCGCTACATTTATATACTGTCGAGATTGATTCGATTCACAGGACTCACCGGCTGTGGGCTGAGGGGGTCCGTGATGATCTGCTGTGTGATCTGCTTGTTTTGGGAGTCCAGCAAGTAACTTCGTTTCAAGAGCCACAATCCTTTGTAGCAGTCTGTGGCAGTTTGTGCAGCAAGTAGATTCCAGAAGAGGCATTTTCTTTCTTGTTTGTTGAAGATAGGAAGCTGTGTTTTCCCGTGTCCGGAATGTAAGCTGCTAGCAGCGGGAGGCAGATAATCTAGTTCTTCGTAGTAGCTATTATTGCAATCCCGAAAGTTTTTGCCAAATATGTGTTGTTTGAGCACTGTGCTATATGCTGAAGTTAAAACTTAGTAAAATCAGAAAAAAAAAGTAGATAAAAGTAGATAAAAAGAAGCAAAGCGCGGAGCAGTAAGCAAGAGCGTCCGAACAGTCGCAAGCCGGAAGCAAGAAGGATTACGACCGTCTGAACGAAACATGCAGAACTATAGCTCAATGAAGCTGGAGTTTTTGGCCCTGAAATGGGCTGTTGCAGAAAAGTTCAGAGAGTACCTGTTGGGTCAGAAATGTTTGGTATATACAGATAATAATCCCCTTAGCCATTTGCAAACTGCGAAGTTGGGAGCATTGGAGCAGCGTTGGGCTAATCAGTTGGCAGATTTTGATTTGGAAATAAAATACAAACCTGGACGCTCCAATGTTAACGCGGATGCCCTTTCTAGAAAAAATATTGCGTCTGTGGCAGAACTGGCTATGACTACTGCAATGCCGAAGGAGGTGCATCAATGTGTTCATGACAGTCAGCATGTAATGGTCAGTGAAACAATTTCGGTTTTCCCTGAACAACCTAGAGAAAATCTTGGTGCCCTGCTAGAGGCTGACCCGGTTATTGGGCGATTCCTGGTGTATTGGGATCGTCAAAGACCCCCAGATGCTCAGGAGAGAGCGGTAGAGTCATCAGCGGTGCTTGAATTGGTGCGGCAGTGGGGGAAGCTGGTGAAGATGGAGGGGGTGCTGTATCGGAGATTCTGTCCCCAGGATGAACACAGAGAGATTCGTCAGGTTGTTTTACCAGCTGTCCTCAGGGGAAAGGGTCCTCACAAGCTTGCATGATGATCATGGCCATCAAGGAATTGAGCGGACAGCAAGTTTAGTGAGAACTCTGTGTTATTGGCCGAGTATGTTTAAGTTCATTGAGGAATGGTGTAAGAAATGCCAGCGCTGCACCCTAGCTAAAGTGGTGCGACCAAAAGTACGTAGCTTTATGGGACACCTGACAGCAGAAAGACCGCTAGACATTTTGGCCGTGGATTTTACATTGTTGGAACCTGCGTCAAATGGACTTGAAAATGTATTGGTGTTAACTGATGTATTTTCTAAGTTCACACAAGCTATCCCAACTAAAGACCAAACAGCAGCAACAGTGGCACGTGTTTTAGTGGAACGTTGGTTTTACTTATTTGGAGTACCACGACAACTTCATTCAGATCAGGGGCGGTGCTTTGAAAGTAAGCTGATTCAAGAATTATGCAGATTGTATGCTATTTCAAAAACTCGCACCACCCCTTATCGACCTCAAGGGAATGGTCAATGTGAACGTTTTAATAGAACAATGCATGATTTGCTGCGCACATTACCTCCAGAGGAAAAACGTCATTGGCCAGATCATCTTGCTCAGGTGGTTTTTGCATATAATACCACAGAACACCAGTCTACTGGGTACGCCCTTATGTCCTCATGTTGGACAAGAGCCCCATTTGCCTGTTGACTTTCTGCTGGGACTGGATAGTCATGTCCAGAGTGATGCGGAGTGGGTTGTGGACCACAAAAATAATTTGGAAAGAATATTTACCAAGGCTCGAGAACGTCTTCAGTATGCTACAGAATACCGAGCTCGACTAAATGATCTTCAGGTGCGACATGAAAAGTTAAGTGAGGGGCAGGTGGTGTATCGGAGAGCACATAACTTCAAGGGTAGAAATAAGATCCAAGATGCATGGGATTCAACCCCTTATAAAGTGATTCGATGTCTAGATGGACATGGAGCTGTGTATGCTGTCGCACCGGCAGATGGAGTGGATGGGATCAGAAACATTCATCGTTCCGAATTGCGTCCAGCCTATGTCTCTCCAGATGACCCTGGCCTCCCTAATTTAGTTGATCATCAGGACACTGCTAGAGAAGCAGATGAAGACATGGTAATGATTTCATTGATGCCTGGGAGTGTATCTACTCAAGATAAAGCTCAACTTCGGTCCAGACCTCAATCTTTGCAGGAAGATAGCAATTCGTCCTTGACTGCAGTAGGTGATGTTGAAGCCCATCTTCCTTCACAACATGAAGCGGTAGTAAGGCGTACAAGAAGGGTAGCAGCTGGATGCCATTCAAACCCATATCATCTCCCTAGGCCTGTATGCATTAGTGAAACTCAGTTAAATGGTCCGGTTACTCCTCTTATGATGGGGCTGTCCAATGATAACCCCACCGTAGTGTTTCGCCCATGGTTGTAGGGGGGCTAATGTAATCGACGGGACGGCGATTTAAATTGAAGGGGGTAGATTGTAATGGGATATGGGTTGGGCACTACAAGTCCCAGCAGCCCCAGGGCTCTTAAAAGGAAGTAGTAAGGTTGTGTTTGTTCTTTTTTACTTCCGTTTTTCTGATTTTGGGGAAAGGTGGCGTGGAATGTAGAGTGGCATGTAGGTAAGGAGATTTGAGTGATGCATTCTTACTACTTTGTTAGTTTTATCGATTGCATAATGAATTGATGTTGTGGTAGATGTTACTTTGGGGATATGAGCGCAGATAATCATTGCCGCCAAATACCGCGGGAGCGTTGCGGAGAACTGAGAATATGCTGTACCGACTAATAGTAGGTAGAAGTCTGGTCATATTGATTTTGTTTATAGGTGTTTTGTTTTAATTAAATTATCTGACTTTTTATTTTAGTGGTGTGACTGGAGTATTGCCTGACTGTGGCCTGACCATCTTGTCGAAATAGTGGATGTGAAAGGTATTTAACGTTTTAATGAAAAAAGGGTTTTTATTTATTTTTAAATTGGAAAGTGAGTGCATCTTATTTAATGAATGTCTCTAATTCTTTTGATTTTTCTGTTTGTAATAGACTGTTTCCCCCTTTTAGGGATGCATGGTTACCGTTTTCTTTATGGTTAAAATATTGTTTTGTTTCGTTTCTTTATTATCTTTTGTTTGTAAATGTGGAGATCCGGAGTGGTAGAGATTGAGGTACTAGTGAATGTGTTTGGTTGTTGATTTTATGTCCCTGTACCTTGTATTGCCCACTGTTAATTGTGTTTTTTTGTTTAGCCGGTGGTTATCGGGTTGCCCTCACAGTGTGGATGACAGTGGTAAGGTGGCTGGGATTGTGTGGTGGTTTGGTCACTGTATTTCTGTTTCTTCTGTAGGTTTGCAGTGTGATTGCTGTGAGCTTGGCTGCTGTGAGAACACTTTGGCTTCTAGGCCCTTCTTTCACTTTCCTAGGCAACCCTCATGCCACCTAGGGCCAGTTTTCTTTTATTTCTTTTTCTTTATTTTGTGGGCATTTACATCCAAAAGGGTATGTGATATGTTTTAACATGTTTGACTTGTCTTTAATAAAAATGTATTTGATTCTTTAAAGTCACCTCATGGCCCCTTCTTTTGGTTATTGACACAGTAATTGGTCATCATACCACACCTTTAAAGTAGCTGTTCTTTAAACAGAGTTTGACTGTTTTAACTACTTAACTAATGCTCTTATCTTTAATGTAGCTCATTTTGAAGTATTTTTTTGTATTTCATTCATTACTTATCTAGTATAATGGCACTTAGTGTGCCTCACCTTAAAATAGGGGCTTTTTTTTGCAGCAGCTTTCGCTTCACGGCCGTACCACCCTGTTCACGCCAGATCTCGTCTGATCTCAGAAGCTAAGCAGAGTTGGGCCTAGTTAGTACTTGGATGGGAGACTGCCTAGGAATACCAGGTGCTGTAAGTTTTGAGTTTTTTCACTACTTATCTAATACACTGGCCCTTAGTGTGGTCAAAGTTTGACCAGCTCTTTGCTTTCCCTTACTGCTTATTTAATTCAATTGCCTTTAAAGTAGCTGTTCTTTAAACAGAGTTTGACTGTTTTTAACTACTTAACTAATGCTCTTATCTTTAATGTAGCTCATTTTGAAGTATTTTTTTTTTTGGTATTTCATTCATTACTTATCTAGTAAAATGGCACTTAGTGTGCCTCACCTTAAAATAGGGGGCTTTTTGCAGCAGCTTTCGCTTATGGCCATACCACCCTGTTCACGCCTGATCTCGTCTGATCTCAGAAGCTAAGCAGAGTTGGGCCTAGTTAGTACTTGGATGGGAGACTGCCTAGGAATACCAGGTGCTGTAAGTTTTGAGTTTTTCAATACTTATCTAATACACTGGCCCTTAGTGTGGTCAAAGTTTGACCAGCTCTTTGCTTTCCCTTACTGCTTATTTAATTCAATTGCCTTTAAAGTAGCTGTTCTTTAAACAGAGTTTGACTGTTTTTAACTACTTAACTAATGCTCTTATCTTTAATGTAGCTCATTTTGAAGAAGTATTTTTTTGTATATCATTCATTACTTATCTAGTATAATGGCACTTAGTGTGCCTCACCTTAAAATAGGGGGCTTTTTGCAGCAGCTTTAGCTTACGGCCATACCACCCTGTTCACGCCTGATCTCGTCTGATTGCAGAAGCTAAGCAGAGTTGGGCCTAGTTAGTACTTGGATGGGAGACTGCCTAGGAATACCAGGCGCTGTAAGTTTTTGAGTTTTTTCACTACTTATCTAATACACTGGCCCTTAGTGTGGTCAAAGTTTGACCAGCTCTTTGCTTTCCCTTACTGCTTATTTAATTCAATTGCCTTTAAAGTAGCTGTTCTTTAAACAGAGTTTGACTGTTTTTAACTACTTAACTAATGCTCTTATCTTTAATGTAGCTCATTTTGAAGTTTTTTTTTTTGTACATCATTCATTACTTATCTAGTATAATGGCACTTAGTGTGCCTCACCTTAAAATAGGGGGCCTTTTGCAGCAGCTTTCGCTTACAGCCATACCACCTTGTTCACGCCTGATCTCGTCTGATCTCAGAAGCTAAGCAGAGTTGGGCCTAGTTAGTACTTGAATGGGAGACTGCCTAGGAATTGCAGGTGCTGTAAGTTTTTGAGTTTTTTCACTACTTATCTAATACACTGGCCCTTAGTGTGGTCAAAGTTTGACCAGCTCTTTGCTTTCCCTCACTGCTTATTTAATTCAATTGCCTTTAAAGTAGCTGTTCTTTAAACAGAGTCTGACTGTTTCTAACTACTTAACTAATGCTCTTATCTTTAATGTAGCTCATTTTGAAGTATTTTTTTTTTTGTATTTCATTCATTTACTTATCTAGTATAATGGCTCTTAGTTTGCCTCACCTTAAAATAGGGGGCTTTTTGCAGCAGCTTTAGCTTACGGCCATACCACCCTGTTCACGCCTGATCTCGTCTGATTTCAGAAGCTAAGCAGAGTTGGGCCTAGTTAGTACTTGAATGGGAGACTGCCTAGGAATTGCAGGTGCTGTAAGTTTTTGAGTTTTTTCACTACTTATCTAATACACTGGCCCTTAGTGTGGTCAAAGTTTGACCAGCTCTTTGCTTTCCCTCACTGCTTATTTAATTCAATTGCCTTTAAAGTAGCTGTTCTTTAAACAGAGTCTGACTGTTTCTAACTACTTAACTAATGCTCTTATCTTTAATGTAGCTCATTTTGAAGTATTTTTTTTTTTGTATTTCATTCATTTACTTATCTAGTATAATGGCTCTTAGTTTGCCTCACCTTAAAATAGGGGGCTTTTTGCAGCAGCTTTAGCTTACGGCCATACCACCCTGTTCACGCCTGATCTCGTCTGATTTCAGAAGCTAAGCAGAGTTGGGCCTAGTTAGTACTTGAATGGGAGACTGCCTAGGAATTGCAGGTGCTGTAAGTTTTTGAGTTTTTTCACTACTTATCTAATACACTGGCCCTTAGTGTGGTCAAAGTTTGACCAGCTCTTTGCTTTCCCTTACTGCTTATTTAATTCAATTGCCTTTAAAGTAGCTGTTCTTTAAACAGAGTTTGACTGTTTCTAACTACTTAACTAATGCTCTTATCTTTAATGTAGCTCATTTTGAAGTATTTTTTTTTTTTTGTATTTCATTCATTTACTTATCTAGTATAATGGCTCTTAGTGTGCCTCACCTTAAAATAGGGCTTTTTGCAGCAGCTTTAGCTTACGGCCATACCACCCTGTTCACGCCTGATCTCGTCTGATCTCAGAAGCTAAGCAGAGTTGGGCCTAGTTAGTACTTGGATGGGAGACTGCCTAGGAATACCAGGTGCTGTAAGTTTTGAGTTTTTTCACTACTTATCTAATACACTGGCCCTTAGTGTGGTCAAAGTTTGACCAGCTCTTTGCTTTCCTTACTGCTTATTTAATTCAATTGCCTTTAAAGTAGCTGTTCTTTAAACAGAGTTTGACTGTTTTTAACTACTTAACTAATGCTCTTATCTTTAATGTAGCTCATTTTGAAGTTTTTTTTTTTGTATTTCATTCATTACTTATCTAGTATAATGGCACTTAGTGTGCCTCACCTTAAAATAGGGGCTTTTTGCAGCAGCTTTAGCTTACGGCCATACCACCTGTTCACGCCTGATCTCGTCTGATCTCAGAAGCTAAGCAGAGTTGGGCCTAGTTAGTACTTGGATGGGAGACTGCCTAGGAATACCAGGTGCTGTAAGTTTTTGAGTTTTTTCACTACTTATCTAATACACTGGCCCTTAGTGTGGTCAAAGTTTGACCAGCTCTTTGCTTTTCCTTACTGCTTATTTAATTCAATTGCCTTTAAAGTAGCTGTTCTTTAAACAGAGTTTGACTGTTTTTAACTACTTAACTAATGCTCTTATCTTTAATGTAGCTCATTTTGAAGTATTTTTTTTTTGTATTTCATTCATTACTTATCTAGTATAATGGCACTTAGTGTGCCTCACCTTAAAAATAGGGGCTTTTTGCAGCAGCTTTAGCCACGGCCATACCACCCTGTTCACGCCTGATCTCGCCTCTGATCTCAGAAGCTAAGCAGAGTTGGGCCTAGTTAGTACTTGGATGGGAGACTGCCTAGGAATACCAGGTGCTGTAAGTTTTTGAGTTTTTCACTACTTATCTAATACACTGGCCCTTAGTGTGGCCAAAGTTTGACCAGCTCTTTGCTTTCCCTTACTGCTTATTTAATTCAATTGCCTTTAAAGTAGCTGTTCTTTAAACAGAGTTTGACTGTTTTTAACTACTTAACTAATGCTCTTATCTTTAATGTAGCTCATTTTGAAGTATTTTTTTTTGTATTTCATTCATTACTTATCTAGTATAATGGCACTTAGTGTGCCTCACCTTAAAATAGGGGCTTTTTGCAGCAGCTTTTAGCTACGGCCATACCACCCTGTTCACGCCTGATCTCGCCTGATCTCAGAAGCTAAGCAGAGTTGGGCCTAGTTAGTACTTGGATGGGAGACTGCCTAGGAATACCAGGTGCTGTAAGTTTTTGAGTTTTTTCACTACTTATCTAATACACTGGCCCTTAGTGTGGTCAAAGTTTGACCAGCTCTTTGCTTTCCTTACTGCTTATTTAATTCAATTGCCTTTAAAGTAGCTGTTCTTTAAACAGAGTTTGACTGTTTTTAACTACTTAACTAATGCTCTTATCTTTAATGTAGCTCATTTTGAAGTATTTTTTTTTTGTATTTCATTCATTACTTATCTAGTATAATGGCACTTAGTGTGCCTCACCTTAAAATAGGGGGCTTTTTGCAGCAGCTTTAGCTTACGGCCATACCACCCTGTTCACGCCTGATCTCGTCTGATCTCAGAAGCTAAGCAGAGTTGGGCCTAGTTAGTACTTGGATGGGAGACTGCCTAGGAATACCAGGTGCTGTAAAGTTTTGAGTTTTTTCACTACTTATCTAATACACTGGCCCTTAGTGTGGTCAAAGTTTGACCAGCTCTTTGCTTTTCCTTACTGCTTATTTAATTCAATTGCCTTTAAAGTAGCTGTTCTTTAAACAGAGTTTGACTGTTTTTAACTACTTAACTAATGCTCTTATCTTTAATGTAGCTCATTTTGAAGTATTTTTTTGTATTTCATTCATTACTTATCTAGTATAATGGCACTTAGTGTGCCTCACCTTAAAATAGGGGCTTTTTGCAGCAGTTTTAGCCACGGCCATACCACCCTGTTCACGCCTGATCTCGTCTGATCTCAGAAGCTAACAGAGTTGGGCCTAGTTAGTACTTGGATGGAGAGACTGCCTAGGAACACCAGGTGCTGTAAGTTTTTGAGTTTTTTCACTACTTATCTAATACACTGGCCCTTAGTGTAGTCAAAGTTTGACCAGCTCTTTGCTTTCCTTACTGCTTATTTAATTCAATTGCCTTTAAAGTAGCTGTTTTTAAACAGAGTTTGACTGTTTTTAACTACTTAACTAATGCTCTTATCTTTAATGTAGCTCATTTTGAAGTATTTTTTTTTGTATTTCATTCATTACTTATCTAGTATAATGGCACTTAGTGTGCCTCACCTTAAAATAGGGGCTTTTGCAGCAGCTTTAGCTTACGGCCATACCACCCTGTTCACGCCTGATCTCGTCTGATCTCAGAAGCTAAGCAGAGTTGGGCCTAGTTAGTACTTGGATGGGAGACTGCCTAGGAATACCAGGTGCTGTAAGTTTTTGAGTTTTTTCACTACTTATCTAATACACTGGCCCTTAGTGTGGTCAAAGTTTGACCAGCTCTTTGCTTTCCCTTACTGCTTATTTAATTCAATTGCCTTTAAAGTAGCTGTTCTTTAAACAGAGTTTGACTGTTTTTAACTACTTAACTAATGCTCTTATCTTTAATGTAGCTCATTTTGAAGTATTTTTTTTTGTATTTCATTCATTACTTATCTAGTATAATGGCACTTAGTGTGCCTCACCTTAAAATAGGGGCTTTTTGCAGCAGCTTTAGCTTACGGCCATACCACCCTGTTCACGCCTGATCTCGTCTGATCTCAGAAGCTAAGCAGAGTTGGGCCTAGTTAGTACTTGGATGGGAGACTGCCTAGGAATACCAGGTGCTGTAAGTTTTTGAGTTTTTTCACTACTTATCTAATACACTGGCCCTTAGTGTGGTCAAAGTTTGACCAGCTCTTTGCTTTCCCTTACTGCTTATTTAATTCAATTGCCTTTAAAGTAGCTGTTCTTTAAACAGAGTTTGACTGTTTTTAACTACTTAACTAATGCTCTTATCTTTAATGTAGCTCATTTTGAAGCATTTTTTTTTGTATTTCATTCATTACTTATCTAGTATAATGGCACTTAGTGTGCCTCACCTTAAAATAGGGGGCTTTTTGCAGCAGCTTTAGCTTACGGCCATACCACCCTGTTCACGCCTGATCGTCTGATCTCAGAAGCTAAGCAGAGTTGGGCCTAGTTAGTACTTGGATGGGAGACTGCCTAGGAATACCAGGTGCTGTAAGTTTTTGAGTTTTTTCACTACTTATCTAATACACTGGCCCTTAGTGTGGTCAAAGTTTGACCAGCTCTTTGCTTTCCCTTACTGCTTATTTAATTCAATTGCCTTTAAAGTAGCTGTTCTTTAAACAGAGTTTGACTGTTTTTAACTACTTAACTAATGCTCTTATCTTTAATGTAGCTCATTTTGAAGTATTTTTTTTTTTTTTTGTATTTCATTCATTACTTATCTAGTATAATGGCACTTAGTGTGCCTCACCTTAAAATAGGGGCTTTTGCAGCAGCAGTTTTCGCTTACGGCCATACCACACCTTGTTCACGCCTGTTCACGTCTGATCTCAGAAGCTAAGCAGAGTTGGGCCTAGTTAGTACTTGGATGGGAGACTGCCTAGGAATACCAGGTGCTGTAAGTTTTGAGTTTTTTCACTACTTATCTAATACACTGGCCCTTAGTGTGGTCAAAGTTTGACCAGCTCTTTGCTTTCCCTTACTGCTTATTTAATTCAATTGCCTTTAAAGTAGCTGTTCTTTAAACAGAGTTTGACTGTTTTTAACTACTTAACTAATGCTCTTATCTTTAATGTAGCTCATTTTGAAGTATTTTTTTTTTTGCATTTCATTCATTACTTATCTAGTATAATGGCACTTAGTGTGCCTCACCTTAAAATAGGGGCTTTTTGCAGCAGCTTTCACGGCCATACCACCCTGTTCACGCCTGATCTCGTCTGATCTCAGAAGCTAAGCAGAGTTGGGCCTAGTTAGTACTTGGATGGGAGACTGCCTAGGAATACCAGGTGCTGTAAGTTTTTGAGTTTTTCACTACTTATCTAATACACTGGCCCTTAGTGTGGTCAAAGTTTGACCAGCTCTTTGCTTTCCCTTACTGCTTATTTAATTCAATTGCCTTTAAAGTAGCTGTTCTTTAAACAGAGTTTGACTGTTTTTAACTACTTAACTAATGCTCTTATCTTTAATGTAGCTCATTTGAAGTATTTTTTTTTTTGTATTTCATTCATTACTTATCTAGTATAATGGCACTTAGTGTGCCTCACCTTAAAATAGGGGCTTTTGCAGCAGCTTTTAGCTTACGGCCATACCACCCTGTTCACGCCTGATCTCGTCTGATCTCAGAAGCTAAGCAGAGTTGGGCCTAGTTAGTACTTGGATGGGAGACTGCCTAGGAATACCAGGTGCTGTAAGCTTTTTGAGTTTTTTCACTACTTATCTAATACACTGGCCCTTAGTGTGGCCAAAGTTTGACCAGCTCTTTGCTTTCCCTTACTGCTTATTTAATTCAATTGCCTTTAAAGTAGCTGTTCTTTAAACAGAGTTTGACTGTTTTTAACTACTTAACTAATGCTCTTATCTTTAATGTAGCTCATTTTGAAGTATTTTTTTTTGTATTTCATTCATTACTTATCTAGTATAATGGCACTTAGTGTGCCTCACCTTAAAATAGGGGGCTTTTTGCAGCAGCTTTAGCTTACGGCCATACCACCCTGTTCACGCCTGATCTCGTCTGATCTCAGAAGCTAAGCAGAGTTGGGCCTAGTTAGTACTTGGATGGGAGACTGCCTAGGAATACCAGGTGCTGTAAGTTTTTGAGTTTTTTCACTACTTATCTAATACACTGGCCCATAGTGTGGTCAAAGTTTGACCAGCTCTTTTGCTTTCCCTTACTGCTTATTTAATTCAATTGCCTTTAAAGTAGCTGTTCTTTAAACAGAGTTTGACTGTTTTTAACTACTTAACTAATGCTCTTATCTTTAATGTAGCTCATTTTGAAGTATTTTTTTTTGTATTTCATTCATTACTTATCTAGTATAATGGCACTTAGTGTGCCTCACCTTAAAATAGGGGGCTTTTTGCAGCAGCTTTAGCTTACAGCCATACCACCCTGTTCACGCCTGATCTCGCCTGATCTCAGAAGCTAAGCAGAGTTGGGCCTAGTTAGTACTTGGATGGGAGACTGCCTAGGAATACCAGGTGCTGTAAGTTTTTTCACTACTTATCTAATACACTGGCCCTTAGTGTGGTCAAAGTTTGACCAGCTCTTTGCTTTCCCTTACTGCTTATTTAATTCAATTGCCTTTAAAGTAGCTGTTCTTTAAACAGAGTTTGACTGTTTTTAACTACTTAACTAATGCTCTTATCTTTAATGTAGCTCATTTTGAAGTATTTTTTTTTTTTTTTGTATTTCATTCATTACTTATCTAGTATAATGGCACTTAGTGTGCCTCACCTTAAAATAGGGGCTTTTTGCAGCAGCTTTCACACGGCCATACCACCCTGTTCACGCCTGATCTCGTCTGATCTCAGAAGCTAAGCAGAGTTGGGCCTAGTTAGTACTTGGATGGGAGACTGCCTAGGAATACCAGGTGCTGTAAGTTTTTGAGTTTTTTCACTACTTATCTAATACACTGGCCCTTAGTGTGGTCAAAGTTTGACCAGCTCTTTGCTTCTCCTTACTGCTTATTTAATTCAATTGCCTTTAAAGTAGCTGTTCTTTAAACAGAGTTTGACTGTTTTTAACTACTTAACTAATGCTCTTATCTTTAATGTAGCTCATTTTGAAGTATTTTTTTTTTTGTATTTCATTCATTACTTATCTAGTATAATGGCACTTAGTGTGCCTCACCTTAAAATATGGGGCTTTTTGCAGCAGCTTTCGCTCACGGCCATACCACCCTGTTGGCGCTAGAGAGCACATAGGAGTTTGTTGGCTGCAGTAGGGAGAGGAAGGCTCTCCTCCATTTTGGTGTAATTTTTTGTGTTTGTATTTTGCTTTTTTCTTTAGTTTAAGTTAGTTTTTTGTTGTTTTTTTTCAGTTATAAAACCACCCAACAGCAGCTTTTTTGCTTGCTGGAGGGTGGTTACGCTTTTCTATTTTTCTTTTTTCCTCTTTTCTTAAATGGACGGATTAATGGCAAATGACACTGGACTGGCACGAGGAACACGAGGGGCAAACGACAATGCAATGGCACGAGGAACATGCACGGCAAACGACACTGGAACGGCACAAGGAACACACAAGGCAAACGACACTGGAAAGGGAGGAGGAACACACACGGCAAACGACAATGGACTGGATAAGCGACTACGAGTTGGAAAGAAAATGGATCAAAACATGAAGAACAGGGTCAACGAAAGGAAATATTTAAAGGAGGCTACGGTGATTGTGAATGTGGAAAATGTGAACGATGTGACAGCGGTGGATATAATTAAAGCAGTGACGGGGAAGATCGGTGAAGGAAAGATTTTAGCTGTTAGGCCAAAACCATCAAATGAGTATGAAATTACACTTGAGCGGGAGGAGGACACTGAGATACTAATGGATGGATTGGACATTAAAGGTATAACCTTTGAGGTTAAAAGACTGCATAACAGGGACTATGTTGTTTCTTTCATGCACCTTCCTGCTTACATAGATGATGAGGATATTTTAAATAAATTAGAACAATGGGGAGTAACTCCTTATCTTTGATTAAAAGAAGGGTGTATCCGGGCACTAACATAGAGGATGGCACTCGCTTTGCAAAGGTGAGGTTCCCAAGAGAGGTGGTCTCATTGCCATATAGCACAAAAATGGAGACAGCGGAAGGGCCACAATATTTCCGGGTGATACACAGTCACCAGGTGAAAACTTGTCGGCTGTGTATGAGTCCGGATCACATGGTAAAGGACTGTCCAGAGTTCAGGTGCTACAAATGTGACGGAGAGGCCACTTTGCAAGGGGACTGCAATGCTGTTAAGTGCCTGGATTGCCGAGAGGTTTTAGACAAATGTAATTGCTGGATCGAGAATGAGGAGGATGAAGAGGAGCAGGTGAGCGGGCAGGTGCATGAAGGAGATACAGAAATAGATCAAGAGGGAGAAACTACAAAAATAATGACATTAAAGAAGGAATGGACAAAGGAAAAAAGAATTGGAACAAACACGTCAAAAGGAAGAGAAAGAGATAAAGATGGACAGGACTATAGACCAAAAAAAGTGTACCGGACAGAGCAGAACAAAAGGACAACGAACAGAATATGGAAATGGATAAAGGAATGGAAGAGGAAAATTCAGCTAAATCAAGTAAAAGGAGAAGACCAATAAAGGTAATGCCAAACATTGAAGTAGCTAAAAAGACTGGTTAAAAACAAAATGTGGATAAAAATGAGGCGGTAAAGGACTTAAAGGAGATGGAATGAAGAAATGGTTGTCATGAATGTCATTTTAAGAACTGTCTTTTGGGTTATGGTTTTAAGAATGGTTGCTTTTAATGCTAGAGGGTTAGTGGATATAAGAAAATTTGAAAATGTCAAGGAAATGTGTAAAAATGAGGATGTGATTATGTTGCAAGAAACTAACTGGAAAGAAGTACATATAAGTGAAGTAAGGAAAATATGGAATGGGAAGATTTTGTATAATAATGGTGATGATAGAACTGGAAGAGGAGTTGCAGTACTAATAAGAGAAAGCAGTGATGTAACATGTAATGTTGTTTATAACGATGGAGTTGGAAAATGTATGGCGTTTGAAATGGAATATGAAGATAGGAAAATACTTGGTATAAATATACATGCACCAACAAAAGAGAAAGAGAAGAGGGAGTATTACAATGTTTTACGAAAATGTATAAGGAAATATAAGGAAATTATTATTATGGGGGATTTTAATGTTGTGTTTAGTAAACTGGATATGGCTGAGGGAATGACTTTTAAGACAGACACAGGACGAAAAGAGTTAAAATTGTTGATGGAAGAAAATAACTTGATTGATGTATGGAGGGAAAGGAATGAAAAGAAAAAGGAATTTTCAAGAAGACAAATAGTGGGTAATTTTATGTGTAAACAAGAATAGATTTCATTTTATGTACAAGAAATATAGGAACGGTTTTTAGGGAAAATAAGGTATAAAGAAACAACTTTATGATCATAAACCTATTTTTATGCAAATAGATTGGAACATAGTGAAAAGAGGTCCGGGAGTATGGGTTTTAAACACTGAGGTTCTAAAGAATCAAGATTATGTTTTAAGTGTACAAGAGATCATTACAAGGGAAAAAGAAGACGGAATGTATAGAGAAGATAAAAGAATTTGGTGGGAAAATGTGAAACATGAAATCAGAAAGTTTACAATAAAATACTGTGGGTTGGTGCAGAGATGTAAAAAGAGAAAGGAAAGAGAAATAAGAGAACAATTAGAAAAGGAAATGAATAAGAATGAAAAAGACTTGCAAAAAATTAAGGAAATGGAAGAAGAATGTAAAGAAATAGAAGAAAATAAATATAAAGGGGCAAGATTAAGAAGCAAAGCAAAGTACACAGTGGAAGGAGAGAAATGTACAAAGTTTTTCTTTGACTTAGAAAGAAGAAGGGGAGTGGCACAGACAATCAAGGAACTAAAAAATGAAAATGGGGATATGGTGGAAACAAATGAGGGGATTTTAAAAGCCATAAAAGAATATTATGAGAAGTTATTTAGGGCAGAAGGAGTAAACGATAAAGATAAAAACAAGTTACTAAAGAAAATTAAGACAAAAGTCGGGGAGGAGGATAAAAAAGAGTGTGAGCAAGAGATAAGTGAGGAAGAAATAAAAGAGCAATAAGTGAACTGAATAAAGGGAAAAGCCCGGGCCTGGATGGGTTAGGGGAATGAATTTTACAAGATATTTAAGGATTTTTAACCGGTATTTTAAAAGAAGTGTATGAAGAGATCTTTAGGAAAGAGGAAATGAATCAGAGAATGGGGATGGGATTAATAAAACTCATATATAAGAGAAAAGGAGAGAAAGTAGACTTAAAAATTACAGACCGATCACAATGCTGAATACAGATCTGAAAATTTTAACAAAAGTTTTAGCCAACAGACTGAAAGAAGTAATGCCATCTATAATTGAAACAAATCAAGTGTATGGAGTTAAAGGGAAAGATATAGCGGACACAACGATAAGCATAATAGACAGAATAAGGTATATGAAGGAAAAAAACAAAAAGGATATGTAATCAGTTTGGATTTTGAAAAGCTTTTGACAGAGTGGAACATGAATATTTATTTGGAATTTTAAGAGCGCACGGGTTTGGTGAAAATTTTGTCAAGTGGATTACGATTTTATATAGGGAGCAATAACAAGAGTAAAATGTAATGGTTTTTTAACAGAATGTTTTAAAATTACTAGGTCAATAAGGCAAGGATGTCCATTATCAGCGCTCTTATATTCACTAGTAGCAGAACCACTAGGATTAGCAGTAAAAACAGAGGAAGACATAAGAGGAATAAGCATTGAAGGAAGTGGGGAAATGAAAAATATTTCAATATGCAGATGATACAACCATAATTGTTAAGGATATAGAGAGTGTTAAAAAAGTAATGGAAGTGGTACAGACGTTTTGTAGGGGATCAGGAGGCAAGATAAATGAAGAGAAAACGGTATATATGAGATTTGGAGGAGTGGTTGGTGTAACGGATTGTTTTAATTTTAAAGAAACGGAAGAAGTAAAGATTTTAGGTGTTTTAATGGGAAAACGAAAAAAAATGTTAAAGAAGTAATGTGGGAAGAAATACTAGAGGAATTGAAAGAAGGCTAATTTTTTGGAAATTGAGAACGTTAAGTTTAAAAGGAAAAGTTTTAATTTTAAATGTGCTAATGGTGACAAAGTTGTGGTATGTTTTGTATGTGACTGCAATGCCAATGTGGGTGGAAAAAAGGCTGAAAAAATGTTTTTTAGATTTTTTTATGGAATGGCAAACCGCCAAGAATTTCATACAGTACATTAATAGGAGAGGCAGGGAAGGGAGGGATGGGATTAATTGATGTGGAACAAAGAAAAAATAGCTTAAGAGTGAAAATAATAAAAAAATACCTAGATGAGGGAAACAAAGCAGCATGGAAAAAGACAATGGAATATTTTTTAAACAAATGTGGCAATTTTAATTTGGGAGACAATATTTTATGGATGAAAACTAAGAATTGGATGGTGGAAGTGTTGCCAGATTTTTATAAAGAACTGATGAGCGCCTGGGGAAATTTTTAATTAATGTTAATTTTAATCCACAAGGTCGAGAGAGCATTTTAAATCAGCCTTTATTTCTAAACAATGGCATTTTAAACCAAGGGAAAGAGATTTTTTATAAGAAATGGTGGGATGTTGGGATCACAAGAATCAGAGATGTTTTTATATGAATTTAAGGAGGGGTTTTTACCAATGCAGCACATAATAGACTTAATGGAAGAGGCTAAAGAGGATTTTAATAAAACAGAAATAAGAAATAAATATGAAGTAATAAAAGAAGCAATACCCAAAGAGTGGATAAAACAAATAGAAAACATGGAAGAAGAGCAGCAAGAGAAAGAGGTATTTGTGAAGTTGGGAGAAAAACAATTTTATTTTAAAGAATGCACGGTCAAAATGATTTATGATTTCTTTAGAGAGGGAATCTTTAAGAAACCTGTTGTCAATATGTATTGGGTACAGAAATTTGAAGATCTTAAGGAAGATTACATTTGGAATAACATGAAAGGAAGAATGATAGATGCACGACTGGAAAGCTTAGAGTTTCTTATTAGGCACAAAGCGGTTTTTACTGATGTTTTATTGAAAAAAATAGGAATGGAACCAAGTGAAAGATGTAAAGTCTGCAATGCTGAAAATGAAAATTTTTTACACTTGTTTTTAAATTGCAGAGAATTGGAAATTTTTAATGAAACCTGTAAAAGACTAATCGAAATGTTAAGAGGGGAACAAAAAGAGAAAAAAAATAGAATGGAGCAGAGTGATATTGTTGGGTATAGAAGAAAAGTGTAAACACAAAAAGATGATAAATTTGATTGTCATGCTAATGAAATGTGCAATATGGGAAAAGAAGAGCAGAGGCAAAAAAACAGGAAAATGTAATAGATGTATGGAATGTTTTCAAAAGGAAGTTTGAGAAATATGTAGAACATTTACATTGTTATTTTACTGCAAGAAAACAAATTGCAAGACTTTTTACAAAGTGTTTGATTCAGATATGTACAATGTTTGTAAAAGTTTGATTTAAAAATGCCAGTAACAGAATGATTTTGATGATGTTTTTTCTGTTTTAGTATTTAATGTATTTTATTTAATTGAAGAAAATGTAAAAATACAAAGTGTATAGAAAGAGACTTGCTGTACTGGATGGACTAAGTGATGAATTGTAAACTTTATGTTTTTATCATATTTTTCTAATAAAAAAAAAAAAAAAAATGTTCACGCCTGATCTCAGAAGTTAAGCAGAGTTGGGCCTAGTTAGTACTTGGATGGGAGACTGCCTAGGAATACCAGGTGCTGTAAGTTTTGAGTTTTTTCACTACTTTATCTAATACACTGGCCCTTAGTGTGGTCAAAGTTTGACCAGCTCTTTGCTTTCCTTACTGCTTATTTAATTCAATTGCCTTTAAAGTAGCTGTACTTTTAAACAGAGTTTGATTGTTTTTAACTACTTAACTAATGCTCTTATCTTTAATGTAGCTCATTTTGAAGTATTTTTTTTTTTGTATTTCATTCATTACTTATCTAGTATAATGGCACTTAGTGTGCCTCACCTTAAAATAGGGGCTTTTGCAGCAGCTTTCGCTTACGGCCATACCACCCTGTTCACGCCTGATCGTCTGATCTCAGAAGCTAAGCAGAGTTGGGCCTAGTTAGTACTTGGATGGGAGACTGCCTAGGAATACCAGGTGCTGTAAGTTTTTGAGTTTTTTCACTACTTATCTAATACACTGGCCCTTAGTGTGGCCAAAGTTTGACCAGCTCTTTGCTTTCCCTTACTGCTTATTTAATTCAATTGCCTTTAAAGTAGCTGTTCTTTAAAAACAGAGTTTGACTGTTTTTAACTACTTAACTAATGCTCTTATCTTTAATGTAGCTCATTTTGAAGTATTATTTTTTTTTGTATTTCATTCATTACTTATCTAGTATAATGGCACTATGTGTGCCTCACCTTAAAAATAGGGGCTTTTTGCAGCAGCTTTCGCTTACGGCCATACCACCACCTGTTCACGCCTGATCTCGTCTGATCTCAGAAGCTAAGCAGAGTTGGGCCTAGTTAGTACTTGGATGGGAGACTGCCTAGGAATACCAGGTGCTGTAAGTTTTTGAGTATTTTCACTACTTATCTAATACACTGGTTCTTAGTGTGGTCAAAGTTTGACCAGCTCTTTGCTTTCTCTTACTGCTTATTTAATTCAATTGCCTTTAAAGTAGCTGTTCTTTAAACAGAGTTTGACTGTTTTTAACTACTTAACTAATGCCTTATCTTTAATGTAGCTCATTTTGAAGTATTTTTTTTTCATTCATTACTTATCTAGTATAATATTTATTCATGCCTTAAAATAGCAGCTTTTAATGGCAGCTTCGCCACCTCACCCTGATTTCCACCCTGTTCACGCTTGATGCTCGCCTGATCTCAGAAAGCATAGCCGTACCACCAGAGTTGGGCCTAGTTAGTACTGGATGAGAGACTGCCTTAGAAATACCAGGTGCTGTAAGTTTTGGAGTTTTTCACTACTTCTATCTAATACACTGGCTCTTTAAAGTTTGACCAGCTCTTTGCTTTCCTTTACTGCTTATTTAATTCAATTGCCTTTAAAGTAGCTGTTCTTTAAACAGAGTTTGACTGTTTTTAACTACTTAACTAATGCTCTTATCTTAATGTAGCTCATTTTAACCATTTTTTTTTGTATTTCATTCATTACTTATCTAGTATAATGGCACTTAGTGTGCCTCATCTTAAATAGGGCTTTTGCAGCTTTTTTAACGGCCATACCAACTGTTCATGCCTGATCTCAGATGTAGCTCATTTTAAGCATTTGGGCCTAGTTTTCATCTCTGATTACTTGCCTAGGATAACCAGGCACTGTAAAGTTTTGAGTTTTTAACTACTTACCTAATATAGTGGGCTTTAGTGTGGCAGCAAGTTTGACCAGCTCTTTGCTTTTCTACTGCTGATCTCAAGCTCCAATTGCCTCTTAGAGTAGCTGTACTTTAAACAGAGTTTGACTGTCGTTTTGATGGGACGAACTAATGCCTATCTTACCATGTGCTCATTTTGAAGTTTTTCACTGCTATCTATTTCACTGGCCCTTATCTGTGGTCAAAGTTTGTCCAGCTCTTTGCTTTCCCTTACTGCTTATTTAATTCAATTGCCTTTAAATGTAGCTGCCCTTTAAACAGAGTTTTGACTGTTTTTAACTCACTTAACTAATGCTCTTATCTTTAATGTAGCTCATTTTGAAGTATTTTTTTTGTATTTCATTCATTACTTATCTAGTATAATGGCACTTAGAGTGCCTCACCTTAATATAGGGGGCTTTTGCAGCAGCTTTGGCTTAAGGCCATACCAGCCCTGTTCACGCTGCTGATCTCGCTCTGATCTCATCCAATTGCTAAGCAAAGTTGGGCTCTAGTTAGTACTTTTGACTGGCAGACTGCCTATGAATACCCAAGTGCTGTGGAAGTTCTTTAATTTTTCACTACTTATCTAATACCCTGGCCCATGAGTGCTGTCAAGTTTGACCAGCTTCTTTGCTTTCCCTTACTGCTTATTTAATTCAATAGTTTAAAGTGCTTGTTCTTTAAACAGAGCCTTGACTGTTTTTTTAACTACTTAACTAATGTCTAAGTCTTTAATGTAACTCATTTTGAAGTATCATTTTTTTTGTATTTCATTCATTACTTATCTAGTATAATGGCACTTAGTGTGCCTCACCTTAAAATAGGGGCTTTTTGCAGCTAGCCTACGCCATACCAATCTCTGTTCACGCCTGATCTCAGAAGCTACAGAGTTGGGCCTAGTTAGTACTTGGATGGAGACTGCCTAGAATACCAGGTGCTGTAAGTTTTTTTTTTGTCACTACTATCTAATACACTGGCCCTTAGTGTGGTCAAAGTTTGACCAGCTCTTTGCTTTCCTTACTGCTTATTTAATTCAATTGCCTTTAAAGTAGCTGTTCTTTAAACAGAGTTGGACTGTTTTTAACTACTTAACTAATGCTTATCTTTAATGTAGCTCATTTTGAAGTATTTTTTTTGTATTTCATTCATTACTTATCTAGTATAATGGCACTTAGTGTGCCTCACCTTAAAATAGGGGCTTTTTGCAGCAGCTTTCGCTAGCGGCCACGGCCACACCCTGTTCGCCTGATCTCGCCTGATCTCAGAAGCTAAGCAGAGTTGGGCCTAGTTAGTACTTGGATGGGAGACTGCCTAGGAATACCAGGTGCTGTAAGTTTTGAGTTTTTTCACTACTTATCTAATACACTGGCCCTTAGTGTGGTCAAGTTTGACCAGCTCTTTGCTTTCCCTTACTGCTTATTTAATTCAATTGCCTTTTAAAGTAGCTGTTCTTTAAACAGAGTTTGACTGTTTTTAACTACTTAACTAATGCTCTTATCTTTAATGTAGCTCATTTTGAAGTATTTTTTTTTTTGTATTTCATTCATTACTTATCTAGTATAATGGCACTTAGTGTGCCTCACCTTAAAATAGGGGCTTTTTGCAGCAGTTTTTGCCACGGCCATACCACCCTGTTCACGCCTGATCTCTCGCCTGATCTCAGAAGCTACAGCAGAGTTGGGCCTAGTTAGTACTTGGATGGGAGACTGCCTAGGAATACCAGGTGCTGTAAGTTTTTTGAGTTTTTTCACTACTTATCTAATACACACTGGCCCTTAGTGTGGTCAAAGTTTGACCAGCTCTTTGCTTTCCCTTACTGCTTATTTAATTCAATTGCCTTTAAAGTAGCTGTTCTTTAAACAGAGTTTGACTGTTTTTAACTACTTAACTAATGCTCTTATCTTTAATGTAGCTCATTTTGAAGTTTTTTTTTTTTTTTATTTCATTCATTACTTATCTAGTATAATGGCACTTAGTGTGCCTCACCTTAAAATAGGGGGCTTTTTGCAGCAGCTTTCGAATTACGGCCATACCACCCTGTTCACACCTGATCTCGTCTGATCTCAGAAGCTAAGCAGAGTTGGGCCTAGTTAGTACTTCTTGGATGGGAGACTGCCTTAGGAATACCAGGTGCTGTAAGTTTTTGAATTTTTTCACTACTTATCTAATACACTGGTCTCTTAGTGTGGCCAAAGTTTGACCAGCTCTTTGCTTTCTCTTACTGCTTATTTAATTCAATTGCCTTTAAAGTAGCTGTTCTTTAAACAGAGTTTGACTGTTTTTAACTACTTAACTAATGCTCTTATCTTTTAATGTAGCTCATTTTGAAGTTTATATTTTTTTGTATTTCATTCATCACTTATCTAGTATAATGGCAATTTAGTGTGCTCACACCTTAAAATCAGGGGCTTTTGCAGCAGCTTTCGCTTACGGCCATACCACATCTCTGTTCACACCTGATCTCATTCTGATCTCAGAAGCTACAGAGTTGGGCCCAGTTAGTACTTGGATGGGAGACTGCCTATGAATACCAGGTGCTGTAAGTTTTTTGAGTTTTTTCTACTACTTATCTAATACACTGGCCCTTAGTGTATTTGGTCAAAGGTTTGACCAGCTCTTTGCTTTCCCTTACTGTATTTAATTCAATTGCCTTTAAAGTAGCTGTTCTTCAAACAGAGTTTGACTGTTTTAACCACTTAACTAATGCTCACTTATCTTTAATGTAGCTCATGTTGAAGTATTTTTTTGTATTTCATTCATTACTTATCTAGTATACTGGCAATCTCTTACTGTGCCTCTCACCTTAAAATAGGGGGCTTTTGCAGAAGCTTTAGCTTCACGGCCATACCATCCCTGTTCACGCCTGATCTGCGTCTGATCTCAGAAGCTACAGAGTTGGGCCTGGTTAGTTCTTGGATGGGAGACTGCCTAGGAATACCAGGTGCTGTAAGTTTTTTTGAGTTTTTTCACTACTTATCTAATACAACGGCCCTTAGTGTGGCCAAAGTTTGACCAGCTCTTTGCTTTCCTTACTGCTTATTTAATTCAATTGCCTTAAAAGTAGCTGTACTTTAAACAGAGTTTGACTGTTTTTAACTACTTAACTAATGCTCTTATCTTTAATGTAGCTCATTTTGAAGTATTTTTTGTATTTCATTCATTACTTATCTAGTATAATGGCACTTCTAATGTGCTCCACCTTAAAATAGGGGGCTTTTTGCAGCAGCTTTACGCTACGGCCATACCACCCTGTTCACACTCTGATCTGCGTCTTGATCTCAGTAGCTTCAGCAGAGTTGAGGCCTAGTTAGTACTTGGATGGATGGAGACTTTGCTTCAGGAATTACAAAGGTGCTGTGTTTGAGTTTTTTCACTACTTATCTAATACACTGGCCCTTAGTGTATGGCCACAAGTTTGACCAGCTCTTTGCTTTCCTTACTGCTTATTTAATTCAATTGCCTTTTAAAGTAGCAAGGTTCTTTAAACAGAGTTTGGACTGTTTTTAACTACTTAACTAATGCTCTTATCTTTAATGTGCAGCTCATTTTGAAGCAGTTTTTTTTGTATTTCATTCATTACTTATCTAGTATAATGGCACTTAGTATGCCTCACCTTAAAATAGGGGCTTTTTGCAGCAGCTTTAGCTTACGGCCATACTGACCCTGTTCACGCCTGATCTCGTCTCCTGATCTCAGAAGCTAAGCAGAGTTGGGCCCTAGTTAGTACAGGCTTGGATGAGAGACTGCCTATGAATACCAGGTGCTGTAAAGTTTTGAATTTTTTCACTACTTATCTAATACACTGTCCACTTAGTGTGGTCCAAGTTTGACCAGCCTTTGCTTTCCCTTACTGCTTATTTAATTCAATTGCCTTTAAAGTAGCTGTTCTTAAACAGAGTTTGACTGTTTTTAACTACTTAACTAATGCTCTTATCTTTAATGTAGCTCATTTTGAAGTATTTTTTTTTTTTTGTATTTCATTCATTACTTATCTAGTATAATGGCACTTAGTGTGCCTCACCTTAAAATAGGGGGGCTTTTGCAGAAAGCTTTAGCTTCACGGCCATAGCTCTTCACCCTGTTCACGCCTGATCTCGTCTGATCTCCGTAGCTAAGCAGAGTTTGGGCCTGGTTAGTACTTGGATGGGAGACTGCCTGGGAATACCAGGTGCTGTAAGTTTTTTGAGTTTTTTCACTACTTATCTAATACAACACCCTTAGTGTGGCCAAAGTTTGACCAGCTTTTTGCTTTCCTTACTGCTTATTTAGATTCAATTGCCTTTAAAGTAGCTGTACTTTTAAACAGAGTTTGGACTGTTTTTAACTACTTAACTAATGCTCTTATCTTTAATGTAGCCTATTTTGAAGTATTTTTTTTTTTGTATTTCATTCATTACTTATCTAGTATAATGGCACTTAGTGTGCTCTCACCTTAAAAATAGGGGGCTTTTTGCAGCAGCTTTCTTTAGCTGCACGGCCATACCACCCTGTTCACGCCTGGATCTTGTCTGATCTCAGAAGCTAAGCAGAGTTGGGCCTAGTTAAATTACTTGATGGGAGACTGCCTAGGAATACCAGGTGCTGTAAGTTTTTGAGTTTTTCACTACTTATCTAATACACTGGCCCTTAGTGTGTGGTCAAAGTTTGACCAGCTTCTTTGCTTTCCCTTACTGCTTATTTAATTCAATTGTTTTCCAAGTAGCTGTTCTTTAAACAGAGTTTGACTGTTTTTAACTACTTAACTAATGCTCTTATCTTTAATGTAGCTCATTTTGAAGTTTTTTTTTTGCATTTCATTCATTACTTATCTAGTATAATGGCACTTTATTGTGCCTCACCTTAAAAAATAGGGGCTTTTTTTTTTTTTTGCAGCAGCTTTTCGCTTTACGGCCATACCACCTGTTCACGCCCTGATCTCGTCTGATCTCAGAAGCTACAGAGTTGGGCCTAGTTAGTACTTGGATGGGAGACTGCCTAGGAATACCAGGTGCTGTAAGTTTTTGAGTTTTTTCACTACTCTCTATCTAATACACTACAATTCTTAGTGTGGTCAAAGTTTGACCAGCTCTTTGCTTTCCTTTACTGCTTATTTAATCTAATTGCCTTTCGAAGTAGCTGTTCTTCAAACAGAAGTTTGAGAGAAATCTGTTTTTAACTACTTAACTAATGCTCTTATCTTTATTATAGCTCATTTTGGAAGTAATTTTTTGTGTATTTCATTCATTACTTATCCAGTATAATGGCAATTCTAGTGTGCCTCACTCCTAAAATAGGGGCTTTTTGCAGCAGTTTTCGCTTATGGCCATACCACTCCTGTTCACGCCTGATCTGCGCTCTTGATGTCACCAGAAGCTAAAAAGCAGAGCTGGGCCTAGTTGATGCTTCTAGTTGGGAGACTGCCTAGGAATACCAGGTGCCAGCAGGAGTTTTTGAGTTTTTCACTACTTATCTAATACACTGGCCCTTGGTGTGGTCAAGGCTCTGACCAGCTCTTTGCTTTCCTTACTGGGTTTATTCAATTCAATTGTCTTTGTGTTGGCTGTTCTTTAAACAGAGTTTTGACTGTTTTAACTACTTAACTAATGCTCTTATCTCTAATGTAGCTCCATTTTGAAGCATTTTTTTTTTGTATTTCATTCATTACTTATCTAGTATAATGGCACTCTAGTGTGCCTCACCTTAAAATAGGGGCTTTTTGGCAGCTTTCACACGTGGCCATACCACCCTCACTCAATACCTGATCTCAGAGTTTTTCACAGAGTTGGGCCTAGTTAGTACTTGATGGGGAGACTGCCTAGAATACCAGGTGCTGTAAGTTTTTGAGTTTTTTCACTACTTATCTAATAATAATTGGTTCTTTAGTGTGGCCAAAGTTTGACCAGCTCTTTGCTTTCCCTTACTGCTTATTTAATTCAATTGCCTTTAAAGTAGCTGTTCTTTAAACAGAGTTTGACTGTTTTTAACTACTTAACTAATGCTCTTATCTTTAATGTAGCTCATTTTGAAGTATTTTTTTGTATTTCATTCATTACTTATCTAGTATAATGGCACTTAGTGTGCCTCCACCTTAAAATAGGGGCTTTTTGCAGCAGCTTTCAGCTTACGGCCATACCACCCTGTTCACGCCTGATCTCGCCTGATCTCAGAAGCTAAGCAGAGTTGGGCCTAGTTAGTACTTGGATGGGAGACTGCCTAGGAATACCAGGTGCTGTAAGTTTTTGAGTTTTTTCACTACTTATCTAATACACTGGTCTCTTAGTGTGGTCAAAGTTTGACCAGCTCTTTGCTTTTCCTTACTGCTTATTTAATTCAATTGCCTTTAAAGTAGCTGTTTTAAACAGAGTTTGACTGTTTTTAACTACTTAACTAATGCTCTTATCTTTAATGTAGCTCATTTTGAAGTTTTTTTTTGTATTTCATTCATTACTTATCTAGTATAATGGCACTTAGTGTGTGCCCCACCTTAAAAATAGGGGCTTTTGCAGCAGCTTTTGCCACGGCCATACCACCCTGTTCACGCCTGATCTCGTCTGATCTCAGAAGCTAAGCAGAGTTGGGCCTAGTTAGTACTTGGATGGGAGACTGCCTAGGAATACCAGGTGCTGTAAGTTTTTGAGTTTTTTCACTACTTATCTAATACACTGGCCCTTAGTGTGGCCAAAGTTTGACCAGCTCTTTGCTTTTCCTTACTGCTTATTTAATTCAATTGCCTTTAAAGTAGCTGTTCTTTAAACAGAGTTTGACTGTTTTTAACTACTTAACTAATGCTCTTATCTTTAATGTAGCTCATTTTGAAGTTTTTTTTTTGTATTTCATTCATTACTTATCTAGTATAATGGCACTTAGTGTGCCTCACCTTAAAATAGGGCTTTTGCAGCAGCTTTTCGCCTACGCCATACCACCCTGTTCACGCCTGATCTCGTCTGATCTCAGAAGCTAAGCAGAGTTGGGCCTAGTTAGTACTTTGGATGGGAGACTGCCTAGGAATACCAGGTGCTGTAAGTTTTTGAGTTTTTTCACTACTTATCTAATACACTGGCTCCTTAGTGTGGCCAAAGTTTGACCAGCTCTTTGCTTTCCCTTACTGCTTATTTAATTCAATTGCCTTTAAAGTAGCTGTTCTTTAAACAGAGTTTGACTGTTTTTAACTACTTAACTAATGCTCTTATCTTTAATGTAGCTCATTTTGAAGTTTTTTTTTTTGTATTTCATTCATTACTTATCTAGTATAATGGCACTTAGTGTGCCTCACCTTAAAATAGGGGCTTTTTGCAGCAGCTTTCGCTACACGGCCATACCACACCCTGTTCACGCCTGATCTCGCCTGATCTCAGAAGCTACAGAGTTGGGCTAGTTAGTTAGTACTTGGATGGGAGACTGCCTAGGAATACCAGGTGCTGTAAGTTTTTGAGTTTTTTCACTACTTATCTAATACACTGGCCCTTAGTGTGGCCAAAGTTTGACCAGCTCTTTGCTTTCCCTTACTGCTTATTTAATTCAATTGCCTTTAAAGTAGCTGTTCTTTAAACAGAGTTTGACTGTTTTTAACTACTTAACTAATGCTCTTATCTTTAATGTAGCTCATTTTGAAGTATTTTTATTTTTTGTATTTCATTCATTACTTATCTAGTATAATGGCACTTAGTGTGCCTCACCTTAAAATAGGGGCTTTTTTTGCAGCAGCTCGCTTACGGCCATACCACCCTGTTCACGCCTGATCTCGCCTGATCTCAGAAGCTAAGCAGAGTTGGGCCTAGTTAGTACTTGGATGGGAGACTGCCTAGGAATACCAGGTGCTGTAAGTTTTTGAGTTTTTTCACTACTTATCTAATATACACTGGCCCTTAGTGTGGCCAAAGTTTGACCAGCTCTTTGCTTTTCCCTTACTGCTTATTTAATTCAATTGCCTTTAAAGTAGCTGTTCTTTAAACAGAGTTTGACTGTTTTTAACTACTTAACTAATGCTCTTATCTTTAATGTAGCTCATTTTGAAGTATTTTTTTTTGTATTTCATTCATTACTTATCTAGTATAATGGCACTTAGTGTGCCTCACCTTAAAATAGGGCTTTTTGCAGCATTTTTTAGCTTACGGCCATACCACCCTGTTCACGCCTGATCTCGTCTGATCTCAGAAGCTAAGCAGAGTTGGGCCTAGTTAGTACTTGGATGGGAGACTGCCTAGGAATACCAGGTGCTGTAAGTTTTTGAGTTTTTTCACTACTTATCTAATACACTGGCCCTTAGTGTGGCCAAAGTTTGACCAGCTCTTTGCTTTCCCTTACTGCTTATTTAATTCAATTGCCTTTAAAGTAGCTGTTCTTTAAACAGAGTTTGACTGTTTTTAACTACTTAACTAATGCTCTTATCTTTAATGTAGCTCATTTTGAAGTATTTTTTTTTTTTGTATTTCATTCATTACTTATCTAGTATAATGGCACTTAGTGTGCCTCACCTTAAAATAGGGGGCTTTTTGCAGCAGCTTTCGCTTACGGCCATACCACCCTGTTCACGCCTGATCTCGTCTGATCTCAGAAGCTAAGCAGAGTTGGGCCTAGTTAGTACTTGGATGGGAGACTGCCTAGGAATACCAGGTGCTGTAAGTTTTTGAGTTTTTTCACTACTTATCTAATACACTGGTCCTTAGTGTGGCCAAAGTTTGACCAGCTCTTTGCTTTCCTTACTGCTTATTTAATTCAATTGCCTTTAAAGTAGCTGTTCTTTAAACAGAGTTTGACTGTTTTTAACTACTTAACTAATGCTCTTATCTTTAATGTAGCTCATTTTGAAGTTTTTTTTTGTATTTCATTCATTACTTATCTAGTATAATGGCACTTAGTGTGCCTCACCTTAAAATAGGGGCTTTTTGCAGCAGCTTTCGCTTACGGCCATACCACCCTGTTCACGCCTGATCTCGCCTGATCTCAGAAGCTAAGCAGAGTTGGGCCTAGTTAGTACTTGGATGGGAGACTGCCTAGGAATACCAGGTGCTGTAAGTTTTTGAGTTTTTTCACTACTTATCTAATACACTGGCCCTTAGTGTGGCCAAAGTTTGACCAGCTCTTTGCTTTCCTTACTGCTTATTTAATTCAATTGCCTTTAAAGTAGCTGTTCTTTAAACAGAGTTTGACTGTTTTTAACTACTTAACTAATGCTCTTATCTTTAATGTAGCTCATTTTGAAGTATTTTTTTGTATTTCATTCATTACTTATCTAGTATAATGGCACTTAGTGTGCCTCACCTTAAAATAGGGGCTTTTTGCAGCAGCTTTCGCCACGGCCATACCACCCTGTTCACGCCTGATCTCGTCTGATCTCAGAAGCAAGCAGAGTTGGGCCTAGTTAGTACTTGGATGGGAGACTGCCTAGGAATACCAGGTGCTGTAAGTTTTGAGTTTTTTCACTACTTATCTAATACACTGGCTCTTAGTGTGGCCAAAGTTTGACCAGCTCTTTGCTTTCCTTACTGCTTATTTAATTCAATTGCCTTTAAAGTAGCTGTTCTTTTAAACAGAGTTTGACTGTTTTTAACTACTTAACTAATGCTCTTATCTTTAATGTAGCTCATTTTGAAGTATTTTTTGTATTTCATTCATTACTTATCTAGTATAATGGCACTTAGTGTGCCTCACCCTTAAAATAGGGGCTTTTGCAGCAGCTTTTTAGCTTACGGCCATACCACCCTGTTCACGCCTGATCTCGCCTGATCTCAGAAGCTAAGCAGAGTTGGGGCCTAGTTAGTACTTGGATGGGAGACTGCCTAGGAATACCAGGTGCTGTAAGTTTTGAGTTTTTTCACTACTTATCTAATACACTGGCCTCTTAGTGTGGCCAAAGTTTGACCAGCTCTTTGCTTTCCTTACTGCTTATTTAATTCAATTGCCTTTAAAGTAGCTGTTCTTTAAACAGAGTTTGACTGTTTTTAACTACTTAACTAATGCTCTTATCTTTAATGTAGCTCATTTTGAAGTTTTTTTTTTTGTATTTCATTCATTACTTATCTAGTATAATGGCACTTAGTGTGCCTCACCTTAAAATAGGGGCTTTTTGCAGCAGCTTGCGCTACGGCCATACCACCACCCTGTTCACGCCTGATCTCGCCTGATCTCAGAAGCTAAGCAGAGTTGGGCCTAGTTAGTACTTGGATGGGAGACTGCCTAGGAATACCAGGTGCTGTAAGTTTTTTGAGTTTTTTCACTACTTATCTAATACACTGGCCCTTAGTGTGGCCAAAGTTTGACCAGCTCTTTGCTTTCCCTTACTGCTTATTTAATTCAATTGCCTTTAAAGTAGCTGTTCTTTAAACAGAGTTTGACTGTTTTTAACTACTTAACTAATGCTCTTATCTTTAATGTAGCTCATTTTGAAGTATTTTTTTGTATTTCATTCATTACTTATCTAGTATAATGGCACTTAGTGTGCCTCACCTTAAAATAGGGCTTTTTGCAGCAGCTTTAGCACGGCCATACCACCCTGTTCACGCCTGATCTCGCCTGATCTCAGAAGCTAAGCAGAGTTGGGCCTAGTTAGTACTTGGATGGGAGACTGCCTAGGAATACCAGGTGCTGTAAGTTTTTGGTTTTTTTTCACTACTTATCTAATACACTGGTCCTTAGTGTGGCCAAAGTTTGACCAGCTCTTTGCTTTCCCTTACTGCTTATTTAATTCAATTGCCTTTAAAGTAGCTGTTTCTTTAAACAGAGTTTGACTGTTTTTAACTACTTAACTAATGCTCTTATCTTTAATGTAGCTCATTTTGAAGTATTTTTTTTTTTGTATTTCATTCATTACTTATCTAGTATAATGGCACTTAGTGTGCCTCACCTTAAAAAGGGGCTTTTGCAGCAGCTTTGCTTACGGCCATATACACCCTGTTCACGCCTGATCTCGCCTGATCTCAGAAGCTAAGCAGAGTTGGGCCTAGTTAGTACTTGGATGGGAGACTGCCTAGGAATACCAGGTGCTGTAAGTTTTTGAGTTTTTTTTCACTACTTATCTAATACACTGGCCCTTAGTGTGGCCAAAGTTTGACCAGCTCTTTGCTTTCCTTACTGCTTATTTAATTCAATTGCCTTTAAAGTAGCTGTACTTTTAAACAGAGTTTGACTGTTTTTAACTACTTAACTAATGCTCTTATCTTTAATGTAGCTCATTTTGAAGTATTTTTTTTTTTTTTTGTATTTCATTCATTACTTATCTAGTATAATGGCACTTAGTGTGCCTCACCTTAAAATAGGGGCTTTTTTGCAGCAGCTTTCGCTACGGCCATACCACCCTGTTCACGCCTGATCTCGCCTGATCTCAGAAGCTAAGCAGAGTTGGGCCTAGTTAGTACTTGGATGGGAGACTGCCCTAGGAATACCAGGTGCTGTAAGTTTTTGAGTTTTTTCACTACTTATCTAATACACTGGCCCTTAGTGTGGCCAAAGTTTGACCAGCTCTTTGCTTTTCTTTTACTGCTTATTTAATTCAATTGCCTTTAAAGTAGCTGTTCTTTAAACAGAGTTTGACTGTTTTTAACTACTTAACTAATGCTCTTATCTTTAATGTAGCTCATTTTGAAGTATTTTTTTTTTTTGTATTTCATTCATTACTTATCTAGTATAATGGCACTTAGTGTGCCTCACCTTAAAATAGGGGCTTTTGCAGCAGCTTTCGCCACGGCCATACCACCCTGTTCACGCCTGATCTCGCCTGATCTCAGAAGCTAAGCAGAGTTGGGCCTAGTTAGTACTTGGATGGGAGACTGCCTAGGAATACCAGGTGCTGTAAGTTTTTGAGTTTTTTCACTACTTATCTAATACACTGGCCCTTAGTGTGGCCAAAGTTTGACCAGCTCTTTGCTTTCCTTACTGCTTATTTAATTCAATTGCCTTTAAAGTAGCTGTTCTTTAAACAGAGTTTGACTGTTTTTAACTACTTAACTAATGCTCTTATCTTTAATGTAGCTCATTTTGAAGTATTTTTTTTTTTTGTATTTCATTCATTACTTATCTAGTATAATGGCACTTAGTGTGCCTCACCTTAAAATAGGGGCTTTTGCAGCAGCAGCAGCTTACGGCCACGGCCATACCACCTCTGTTCACGCCTGATCTCGCCTGATCTCAGAAGCTAGCAGAGTTGGGCCTAGTTAGTACTTGGATGGGAGACTGCCTAGGAATACCAGGTGCTGTAAGTTTTTGAGTTTTTTCACTACTTATCTAATACACTGGTCCTTAGTGTGGCCAAAGTTTGACCAGCTCTTTGCTTTCCCTTACTGCTTATTTAATTCAATTGCCTTTAAAGTAGCTGTTCTTTAAACAGAGTTTGACTGTTTTTAACTACTTAACTAATGCTCTTATCTTTAATGTAGCTCATTTTGAAGTATTTTTTTTTGTATTTCATTCATTACTTATCTAGTATAATGGCACTTAGTGTGCCTCACCTTAAAATAGGGGGCTTTTTGCAGCAGCTTTCGCTTACGGCCATACCACCCTGTTCACGCCTGATCTCGTCTGATCTCAGAAGCTAAGCAGAGTTGGGCCTAGTTAGTACTTGGATGGGAGACTGCCTAGGAATACCAGGTGCTGTAAGTTTTTGAGTTTTTTCACTACTTATCTAATACACTGGCCCTTAGTGTGGCCAAAGTTTGACCAGCTCTTTGCTTTCCCTTACTGCTTATTTAATTCAATTGCCTTTAAAGTAGCTGTTTTTAAACAGAGTTTGACTGTTTTTAACTACTTAACTAATGCTCTTATCTTTAATGTAGCTCATTTTGAAGTTTTTTTTTTGTATTTCATTCATTACTTATCTAGTATAATGGCACTTAGTGTGCCTCACCTTAAAATAGGGGGCTTTTTGCAGCAGCTTTCGCTTACGGCCATACCACCCTGTTCACGCCTGATCTCGTCTGATCTCAGAAGCTAAGCAGAGTTGGGCCTAGTTAGTACTTGGATGGGAGACTGCCTAGGAATACCAGGTGCTGTAAGTTTTTGAGTTTTTTCACTACTTATCTAATACACTGGCCCTTAGTGTGGCCAAAGTTTGACCAGCTCTTTGCTTTCCTTACTGCTTATTTAATTCAATTGCCTTTAAAGTAGCTGTTCTTTAAACAGAGTTTGACTGTTTTTAACTACTTAACTAATGCTCTTATCTTTAATGTAGCTCATTTTGAAGTATTTTTTTGTATTTCATTCATTACTTATCTAGTATAATGGCACTTAGTGTGCCTCACCTTAAAATAGGGGCTTTTTGCAGCAGCTTTCGCTTACGGCCATACTACACCCTGTTCACGCCTGATCTCGCCTGATCTCAGAAGCTAGCAGAGTTGGGCCTAGTTAGTACTTGGATGGGAGACTGCCTAGGAATACCAGGTGCTGTAAGTTTTGAGTTTTTTCACTACTTATCTAATACACTGGCCCTTAGTGTGGCCAAAGTTTGACCAGCTCTTTGCTTTCCTTACTGCTTATTTAATTCAATTGCCTTTAAAGTAGCTGTTCTTTAAACAGAGTTTGACTGTTTTTAACTACTTAACTAATGCTCTTATCTTTAATGTAGCTCATTTTGAAGTTTTTTTTTTGTATTTCATTCATTACTTATCTAGTATAATGGCACTTAGTGTGCCTCACCTTAAAATAGGGGCTTTTTGCAGCAGCTGCCACGGCCATACCACCCTGTTCACGCCTGATGCTCGCCTGATCTCAGAAGCTAAGCAGAGTTGGGCCTAGTTAGTACTTGGATGGGAGACTGCCTAGGAATACCAGGTGCTGTAAGTTTTTGAGTTTTTTCACTACTTATCTAATACACTGGTCTCTTAGTGTGGCCAAAGTTTGACCAGCTCTTTGCTTTCCTTACTGCTTATTTAATTCAATTGCCTTTAAAGTAGCTGTTCTTTTAAACAGAGTTTGACTGTTTTTAACTACTTAACTAATGCTCTTATCTTTAATGTAGCTCATTTTGAAGTATTTTTTTGTATTTCATTCATTACTTATCTAGTATAATGGCACTTAGTGTGCCTCACCTTAAAATAGGGGCTTTTGCAGCAGCTTTCAGCTTACGGCCATACCACCCTGTTCACGCCTGATCTCGTCTGATCTCAGAAGCTAAGCAGAGTTGGGCCTAGTTAGTACTTGGATGGGAGACTGCCTAGGAATACCAGGTGCTGTAAGTTTTTGAGTTTTTTCACTACTTATAAATACACTGGCTCTTAGTGTGGCCAAAGTTTGACCAGCTCTTGCTTTCCTTACTGCTTATTTAATTCAATTGCCTTTAAAGTAGCTGTCTCTTAAACAGAGTTTGACTGTTTTTAACTACTTAACTAATGCTCTTATCTTTAATGTAGCTCATTTTGAAGTTTTTTTTTTTTTTTGTATTTCATTCATTACTTATCTAGTATAATGGCACTTAGTGTGCCTCACCTTAAAAATAGGGGCTTTTGCAGCAGCTTTAGCTACACGGCCATACCACCCTGTTCACGCCTGATCTCGCCTGATCTCAGAAGCTACAGAGTTGGGCCTAGTTAGTACTTGGATGGGAGACTGCCTAGGAATACCAGTGTGTAAGTTTTGAGTTTTTTCACTACTTATCTAATACACTGGCCCTTAGTGTGGCCAAAGTTTGACCAGCTCTTTGCTTTCCTTACTGCTTATTTAATTCAATTGCCTTTAAAGTAGCTGTTCTTTAAACAGAGTTTGACTGTTTTTAACTACTTAACTAATGCTCTTATCTTTAATGTAGCTCATTTTGAAGTTTTTTTTTGTATTTCATTCATTACTTATCTAGTATAATGGCACTTAGTGTGCCTCACCTTAAAATAGGGCTTTTTGCAGCAGCTTTCGCTTTACGGCCATACCACCCTGTTCACGCCTGATCTCGCCTGATCTCAGAAGCTAAGCAGAGTTGGGCCTAGTTAGTACTTGGATGGGAGACTGCCCTAGGAATACCAGGTGCTGTAAGTTTTTGAGTTTTTTCACTACTTATCTAATACACTGGCCCTTAGTGTGGCCAAAGTTTGACCAGCTCTTTGCTTTCCCTTACTGCTTATTTAATTCAATTGCCTTTAAAGTAGCTGTTCTTTAAACAGAGTTTGACTGTTTTTAACTACTTAACTAATGCTCTTATCTTTAATGTAGCTCATTTTGAAGTATTTTTTTGTATTTCATTCATTACTTATCTAGTATAATGGCACTTAGTGTGCCTCACCTTAAAATAGGGGCTTTTGCAGCAGCTTTCGCACGGCCATACCACCCTGTTCACGCCTGATCTCGCCTGATCTCAGAAGCTAAGCAGAGTTGGGCCTAGTTAGTACTTGGATGGGAGACTGCCTAGGAATACCAGGTGCTGTAAGTTTTTGAGTTTTTTCACTACTTATCTAATACACTGGCCCTTAGTGTGGCCAAAGTTTGACCAGCTCTTTGCTTTTTCCTTACTGCTTATTTAATTCAATTGCCTTTAAAGTAGCTGTTCTTTAAACAGAGTTTGACTGTTTTTAACTACTTAACTAATGCTCTTATCTTTAATGTAGCTCATTTTGAAGTTTTTTTTTTTTTTTTGTATTTCATTCATTACTTATCTAGTATAATGGCACTTAGTGTGCCTCACCTTAAAAATAGGGGGCTTTTGCAGCAGCTTTCGCCACGGCCATACCACCCTGTTCACGCCTGATCTCGTCTGATCTCAGAAGCTAAGCAGAGTTGGGCCTAGTTAGTACTTGGATGGGAGACTGCCTAGGAATACCAGGTGCTGTAAGTTTTTGAGTTTTTTCACTACTTATCTAATACACTGGCCCTTAGTGTGGCCAAAGTTTGACCAGCTCTTTGCTTTCCTTACTGCTTATTTAATTCAATTGCCTTTAAAGTAGCTGTTCTTTAAACAGAGTTTGACTGTTTTTAACTACTTAACTAATGCTCTTATCTTTAATGTAGCTCATTTTGAAGTATTTTTTTGTATTTCATTCATTACTTATCTAGTATAATGGCACTTAGTGTGCCTCACCTTAAAATAGGGGCTTTTGCAGCAGCTTTCGCTTACGGCCATACCACCCTGTTCACGCCTGATCTCGTCTGATCTCAGAAGCTAAGCAGAGTTGGGCCTAGTTAGTACTTGGATGGGAGACTGCCTAGGAATACCAGGTGCTGTAAGTTTTGAGTTTTTTCACTACTTATCTAATACACTGGCCCTTAGTGTGGCCAAAGTTTGACCAGCTCTTTGCTTTCCTTACTGCTTATTTAATTCAATTGCCTTTAAAGTAGCTGTTCTTTAAACAGAGTTTGACTGTTTTTAACTACTTAACTAATGCTCTTATCTTTAATGTAGCTCATTTTGAAGTTTTTTTTTTTGTATTTCATTCATTACTTATCTAGTATAATGGCACTTAGTGTGCTCACCTTAAAATAGGGGCTTTTGCAGCAGCTTTCGCTTACGGCCATACCACCCTGTTCACGCCTGATCTCGTCTGATCTCAGAAGCTAAGCAGAGTTGGGCCTAGTTAGTACTTGGATGGGAGACTGCCTAGGAATACCAGGTGCTGTAAGTTTTTGAGTTTTTTTCACTACTTATCTAATACACTGGCCCTTAGTGTGGCCAAAGTTTGACCAGATCTTTGCTTTTCCTTACTGCTTATTTAATTCAATTGCCTTTAAAGTAGCTGTTCTTTAAACAGAGTTTGACTGTTTTTAACTACTTAACTAATGCTCTATCTTTAATGTAGCTCATTTTGAAGTTTTTTTTTTTGTATTTCATTCATTACTTATCTAGTATAATGGCACTTAGTGTGCCTCACCCTTAAAATAGGGGCTTTTTGCAGCAGCTTTCGCTTACGGCCATACCACCCTGTTCACGCCTGATCTCGTCTGATCTCAGAAGCTAAGCAGAGTTGGGCCTAGTTAGTACTTGGATGGGAGACTGCCTAGGAATACCAGGTGCTGTAAGTTTTTGAGTTTTTTCACTACTTATCTAATACACTGGTTCTTAGTGTGGCCAAAGTTTGACCAGCTCTTTGCTTTCCCTTACTGCTTATTTAATTCAATTGCCTTTAAAGTAGCTGTTCTTTAAACAGAGTTTGACTGTTTTTAACTACTTAACTAATGCTCTATCTTTAATGTAGCTCATTTTGAAGTATTTTTTTTTTTTTTTGTATTTCATTCATTACTTATCTAGTATAATGGCACTTAGTGTGCCTCACCTTAAAATAGGGGCTTTTGCAGCAGCTTTCGCTTACGGCCATACCACCCTGTTCACGCCTGATCTCGTCTGATCTCAGAAGCTAAGCAGAGTTGGGCCTAGTTAGTACTTGGATGGGAGACTGCCTAGGAATACCAGGTGCTGTAAAGTTTTTGAGTTTTTTCACTACTTATCTAATACACTGGCCCTTAGTGTGTGGCCAAAGTTTGACCAGCTCTTTGCTTTTCCTTACTGCTTATTTAATTCAATTGCCTTTAAAGTAGCTGTTCTTTAAACAGAGTTTGACTGTTTTTAACTACTTAACTAATGCTCTTATCTTTAATGTAGCTCATTTTGAAGTATTTTTTTTTTTTTTGTATTTCATTCATTACTTATCTAGTATAATGGCACTTAGTGTGCCTCACCTTAAAATAGGGGCTTTTTGCAGCAGCTTTCGCTTACGGCCATACCACCCTGTTCACGCCTGATCTCGCCTGATCTCAGAAGCTACAGAGTTGGGCCTAGTTAGTACTTGGATGGGAGACTGCCTAGGAATACCAGGTGCTGTAAAGTTTTGAGAGTTTTTTCACTACTTATCTAATACACTGGCCCTTAGTGTGGCCAAAGTTTGACCAGCTCTTTGCTTTTCCTTACTGCTTATTTAATTCAATTGCCTTTAAAGTAGCTGTTCTTTAAACAGAGTTTGACTGTTTTTAACTACTTAACTAATGCTCTTATCTTTAATGTAGCTCATTTTGAAGTTTTTTTTTTTTTGTATTTCATTCATTACTTATCTAGTATAATGGCACTTAGTGTGCCTCACCTTAAAATAGGGGCTTTTTGCAGCAGCTTTCGCTTTACGGCCATACCACCCTGTTCACGCCTGATCTCGCCTGATCTCAGAAGCTAAGCAGAGTTGGGCCTAGTTAGTACTTGGATGGGAGACTGCCTAGGAATACCAGGTGCTGTAAGTTTTTGAGTTTTTTCACTACTTATCTAATACACTGGCTCTTAGTGTGGCCAAAGTTTGACCAGCTCTTTGCTTTCCCTTACTGCTTATTTAATTCAAATTGCCTTTAAAGTAGCTGTTCTTTAAACAGAGTTTGACTGTTTTTAACTACTTAACTAATGCTCTTATCTTTAATGTAGCTCATTTTGAAGCATTTTTGAGTTTTTTCACTACTTATCTTTTTTTGTATTTCATTCATTACTTATCTAGTATAATGGCACTTTAGTGTGCCTCACCTTAAAATAGGGGCTTTTTGCAGCAGCTTTAGCCACGGCCATACCACCCTGTTCACGCCTGATCTCGCCTGATCTCAGAAGCTAAGCAGAGTTGGGCCTAGTTAGTACTTGGATGGGAGACTGCCTAGGAATACCAGGTGGTGCTGTAAGTTTTGAGTTTTTTCACTACTTATCTAATACACTGGCCCTTAGTGTGGCCAAAGTTTGACCAGCTCTTTGCTTTCCTTACTGCTTATTTAATTCAATCTGCCTTTAAAGTAGCTGTTCTTTAAACAGAGTTTGACTGTTTTTAACTACTTAACTAATGCTCTTATCTTTAATGTAGCTCATTTTGAAGTATTTTTTTTTTTGTATTTCATTCATTACTTATCTAGTATAATGGCACTTAGTGTGCCTCACCTTAAAAATAGGGGCTTTTGCAGCAGCTTTCGCTTACGGCCATACCACCCTGTTCACGCCTGATCTCGCCTGATCTCAGAAGCTAAGCAGAGTTGGGCCTAGTTAGTACTTGGATGGGAGACTGCCTAGGAATACCAGGTGCTGTAAGTTTTTGAGTTTTTTCACTACTTATCTAATACACTGGCCTTAGTGTGGCCAAAGTTTGACCAGCTCTTTGCTTTCCCTTACTGCTTATTTAATTCAATTGCCTTTAAAGTAGCTGTTCTTTAAACAGAGTTTGACTGTTTTTAACTACTTAACTAATGCTCTTATCTTTAATGTAGCTCATTTTGAAGTATTTTTTTGTATTTCATTCATTACTTATCTAGTATAATGGCACTTAGTGTGCCTCACCTTAAAATAGGGGGCTTTTTGCGGCAGCTTCACACGGCCATACCACCCTGTTCACGCCTGATCTCGCCTGATCTCAGAAGCTACAGAGTTGGGCCTAGTTAGTACTTGGATGGGAGACTGCCTAGGAATACCAGGTGCTGTAAGTTTTGAGTTTTTTCACTACTTATCTAATACACTGGTTCTTAGTGTGGCCAAAGTTTGACCAGCTCTTTGCTTTTCCTTACTGCTTATTTAATTCAATTGCCTTTAAAGTAGCTGTTCTTTAAACAGAGTTTGACTGTTTTTAACTACTTAACTAATGCTCTTATCTTTAATGTAGCTCATTTTGAAGTATTTTTTTTTTTTGTATTTCATTCATTACTTATCTAGTATAATGGCACTTAGTGTGCCTCACCTTAAAAATAGGGGCTTTTGCAGCAGCTTTCTAGCTTACGGCCATACCACCCTGTTCACGCCTGATCTCGCCTGATCTCAGAAGCTAAGCAGAGTTGGGCCTAGTTAGTACTTGGATGGGAGACTGCCTAGGAATACCAGGTGCTGTAAGTTTTTGAGTTTTTTCACTACTTATCTAATACACTGGCCCTTAGTGTGGCCAAAGTTTGACCAGCTCTTTGCTTTCCCTTACTGCTTATTTAATTCAATTGCCTTTAAAGTAGCTGTTCTTTAAACAGAGTTTGACTGTTTTTAACTACTTAACTAATGCTCTTATCTTTAATGTAGCTCATTTTGAAGTATTTTTTTTTTTTTGTATTTCATTCATTACTTATCTAGTATAATGGCACTTAGTGTGCCTCACCTTAAAATAGGGGGCTTTTTGCAGCAGCTTTCGCTTACGGCCATACCACCCTGTTCACGCCTGATCTCGCCTGATCTCAGAAGCTAAGCAGAGTTGGGCCTAGTTAGTACTTGGATGGGAGACTGCCTAGGAATACCAGGTGCTGTAAGTTTTGAGTTTTTTCACTACTTATCTAATACACTGGCCCTTAGTGTGGCCAAAGTTTGACCAGCTCTTTGCTTTCCCTTACTGCTTATTTAATTCAATTGCCTTTAAAGTAGCTGTTGTTCTTTAAACAGAGTTTGACTGTTTTTAACTACTTAACTAATGCTCTTATCTTTAATGTAGCTCATTTTGAAGTATTTTTTTTGTATTTCATTCATTACTTATCTAGTATAATGGCACTTAGTGTGCCTCACCTTAAAATAGGGGCTTTTTGCAGCAGCTTTTGCTTACGGCCATACCACCCTGTTCACGCCTGATCTCGCTCTGATCTCAGAAGCTAAGCAGAGTTGGGCCTAGTTAGTACTTGGATGGGAGACTGCCTAGGAATACCAGGTGCTGTAAGTTTTTGAGTTTTTTTTCACTACTTATCTAATACACTGGTTCTTAGTGTGGCCAAAGTTTGACCAGCTCTTTGCTTTCCTTACTGCTTATTTAATTCAATTGCCTTTAAAGTAGCTGTGTTCTTTAAACAGAGTTTGACTGTTTTTAACTACTTAACTAATGCTCTTATCTTTAATGTAGCTCATTTTGAAGTTTTTTTTTTTGTATTTCATTCATTACTTATCTAGTATAATGGCACTTAGTGTGCCTCACCTTAAAATAGGGGCTTTTTGCAGCAGCTTTCGCTACACGGCCATACCACCCTGTTCACGCCTGATCTCGCCTGATCTCAGAAGCTAAGCAGAGTTGGGCCTAGTTAGTACTTGGATGGGAGACTGCCTAGGAATACCAGGTGCTGTAAGTTTTTGAGTTTTTTCACTACTTATCTAATACACTGGCCCTTAGTGTGGCCAAAGTTTGACCAGCTCTTTGCTTTCCTTACTGCTTATTTAATTCAATTGCCTTTAAAGTAGCTGTTCTTTAAACAGAGTTTGACTGTTTTTAACTACTTAACTAATGCTCTTATCTTTAATGTAGCTCATTTTGAAGTATTTTTTTTTGTATTTCATTCATTACTTATCTAGTATAATGGCACTTAGTGTGCCTCACCTTAAAATAGGGGCTTTTGCAGCAGCTTTCGCTTACGGCCATACCACCCTGTTCACGCCTGATCTCGCCTGATCTCAGAAGCTAAGCAGAGTTGGGCCTAGTTAGTACTTGGATGGGAGACTGCCTAGGAATACCAGGTGCTGTAAAGTTTTGAGTTTTTTCACTACTTATCTAATACACTGGCCCTTAGTGTGGCCAAAGTTTGACCAGCTCTTTGCTTTCCTTACTGCTTATTTAATTCAATTGCCTTTAACGTAGCTGTACTTTAAACAGAGTTTGACTGTTTTAACTACTTAACTAATGCTCTTATCTTTAATGTACCTCATTTTGAAGTTTTTTTTTTATTTCATTCATTACTTATCCAGTATAATGGCACTTAGTGTGCCTCACCTTAAAATAGGGGCTTTTGCAGCAGCTTTCGCTTACGGCCATACCACCCTGTTCACGCCTGATCTCGCCTGATCTCAGAAGCTAAGCAGAGTTGGGCCTAGTTAGTACTTGGATGGGAGACTGCCTAGGAATACCAGGTGCTGTAAGTTTTTGAGTTTTTTCACTACTTATCTAATACACTGGCCCTTAGTGTGGCCAAAGTTTGACCAGCTCTTTGCTTTCCCTTACTGCTTATTTAATTCAATTGCCTTTAACGTAGCTGTTCTTTAAACAGAGTTTGACTGTTTTTAACTACTTAACTAATGCTCTTATCTTTAATGTAGCTCATTTTGAAGTTTTTTTTTTGTATTTCATTCATTACTTATCTAGTATAATGGCACTTAGTGTGCCTCACCTTAAAATAGGGGCTTTTGCAGCAGCTTTTGCTTTACGGCCATACCACCCTGTTCACGCCTGATCTCGCCTGATCTCAGAAGCTAAGCAGAGTTGGGCCTAGTTAGTACTTGGATGGGAGACTGCCTAGGAATACCAGGTGCTAAGTTTTTGAGTTTTTTCACTACTTATCTAATACACTGGTCCTTAGTGTGGCCAAAGTTTGACCAGCTCTTTGCTTTCCTTACTGCTTATTTAATTCAATTGCCTTTAAAGTAGCTGTTCTTTAAACAGAGTTTGACTGTTTTTAACTACTTAACTAATGCTCTTATCTTTAATGTAGCTCATTTTGAAGTATTTTTTTGTATTTCATTCATTACTTATCTAGTATAATGGCAATTTAGTGTGCCTCACCTTAAAATAGGGCTTTTTGCAGCAGCTTTCGCCACGGCCATACCACCCTGTTCACGCCTGATCTCGCCTGATCTCAGAAGCTAAGCAGAGTTGGGCCTAGTTAGTTAGTACTTGGATGGGAGACTGCCTAGGAATACCAGGTGCTGTAAGTTTTTGAGTTTTTTCACTACTTATCTAATACACTGGCCCTTAGTGTGGCCAAAGTTTGACCAGCTCTCTTTGCTTTCCCTTACTGCTTATTTAATTCAATTGCCTTTAAAGTAGCTGTTCTTTAAACAGAGTTTGACTGTTTTTAACTACTTAACTAATGCTCTTATCTTTAATGTAGCTCATTTTGAAGTATTTTTTTTTTTTTGTATTTCATTCATTACTTATCTAGTATAATGGCACTTAGTGTGCCTCACCTTAAAATAGGGGCTTTTTGCAGCAGCTTTCGCCACGGCCATACCACCCTGTTCACGCCTGATCTCGCCTGATCTCAGAAGCTAAGCAGAGTTGGGCCTAGTTAGTACTTGGATGGGAGACTGCCTAGGAATACCAGGTGCTGTAAGTTTTTGAGTTTTTTCACTACTTATCTAATACACTGGCCCTTAGTGTGGCCAAAGTTTGACCAGCTCTTTGCTTTCCCTTACTGCTTATTTAATTCAATTGCCTTTAAAGTAGCTGTTCTTTAAACAGAGTTTGACTGTTTTTAACTACTTAACTAATGCTCTTATCTTTAATGTAGCTCATTTTGAAGTATTTTTTTGTATTTCATTCATTACTTATCTAGTATAATGGCACTTAGTGTGCCTCACAATTAAAATAGGGGGCTTTTTGCAGCAGCTTTCGTTTACGGCCATACCACCCTGTTCACGCCTGATCTCGTCTGATCTCAGAAGCTAAGCAGAGTTGGGCCTAGTTAGTACTTGGATGGGAGACTGCCTAGGAATACCAGGTGCTGTAAGTTTTTGAGTTTTTTCACTACTTATCTAATACACTGGCCCTTAGTGTGGCCAAAGTTTGACCAGCTCTTTGCTTTCCCTTACTGCTTATTTAATTCAATTGCCTTTAAAGTAGCTGTTCTTTAAACAGAGTTTGACTGTTTTTAACTACTTAACTAATGCTCTTATCTTTAATGTAGCTCATTTTGAAGTATTTTTTTTTTTTTTTTTGTATTTCATTCATTACTTATCTAGTATAATGGCACTTAGTGTGCCTCACCTTAAAATAGGGGCTTTTGCAGCAGCTTTCGCACGGCCATACCACCCTGTTCACGCCTGATCTCGCCTGATCTCAGAAGCTAAGCAGAGTTGGGCCTAGTTAGTACTCTGGATGGGAGACTGCCTAGGAATACCAGGTGCTGTAAGTTTTTGAGTTTTTTCACTACTTATCTAATACACTGGCCCTTAGTGTGGCCAAAGTTTGACCAGCTCTTTGCTTTCCCTTACTGCTTATTTAATTCAATTGCCTTTAAAGTAGCTGTTCTTTAAACAGAGTTTGACTGTTTTTAACTACTTAACTAATGCTCTTATCTTTAATGTAGCTCATTTTGAAGTATTTTTTTTTTTGTATTTCATTCATTACTTATCTAGTATAATGGCACTTAGTGTGCCTCACCTTAAAATAGGGCTTTTTGCAGCAGCTTTCGCTTACGGCCATACCACCCTGTTCACGCCTGATCTCGCCTGATCTCAGAAGCTAACAGAGTTGGGCCTAGTTAGTACTTGGATGGGAGACTGCCTAGGAATACCAGGTGCTGTAAGTTTTGAGTTTTTTCACTACTTATCTAATACACTGGCCCTTAGTGTGGCCAAAGTTTGACCAGCTCTTTGCTTTCCCTTACTGCTTATTTTAATTCAATTGCCTTTAAAGTAGCTGTTCTTTAAACAGAGTTTGACTGTTTTTAACTACTTAACTAATGCTCTTATCTTTAATGTAGCTCATTTTGAAGTTTTTTTTTGTATTTCATTCATTACTTATCTAGTATAATGGCAATTTAGTGTGCCTCACCTTAAAATAGGGGCTTTTTGCAGCAGCTTTCGCTTACGGCCATACCACCCTGTTCACGCCTGATCTCGCCTGATCTCAGAAGCTAAGCAGAGTTGGGCCTAGTTAGTACTTGGATGGGAGACTGCCTAGGAATACCAGGTGCTGTAAGTTTTTGAGTTTTTTCACTACTTATCTAATACACTGGCCCTTAGTGTGGCCAAAGTTTGACCAGCTCTTTGCTTTCCCTTACTGCTTATTTAATTCAATTGCCTTTAAAGTAGCTGTTCTTTAAACAGAGTTTGACTGTTTTTAACTACTTAACTAATGCTCTTATCTTTAATGTAGCTCATTTTGAAGTATTTTTTTTATTTCATTCATTACTTATCTAGTATAATGGCACTTAGTGTGCCTCACCTTAAAATAGGGGCTTTTTTGCAGCAGCTTTCGCCACGGGCCACCACCCTGTTCACGCCTGATCTCGTCTGATCTCAGAAGCTAAGCAGAGTTGGGCCTAGTTAGTACTTGGATGGGAGACTGCCTAGGAATACCAGGTGCTGTAAGTTTTTGAGTTTTTTCACTACTTATCTAATACACTGGCCCTTAGTGTGGCCAAAGTTTGACCAGCTCTTTGCTTTTCCTTACTGCTTATTTAATTCAATTGCCTTTAAAGTAGCTGTTTTTTAAACAGAGTTTGACTGTTTTTAACTACTTAACTAATGCTCTTATCTTTAATGTAGCTCATTTTGAAGTATTTTTTTTGTATTTCATTCATTACTTATCTAGTATAATGGCACTTAGTGTGCCTCACCTTAAAATAGGGGGCTTTTTGCAGCAGCTTTCGCTTACGGCCATACCACCCTGTTCACGCCTGATCTCGTCTGATCTCAGAAGCTAAGCAGAGTTGGGCCTAGTTAGTACTTGGATGGGAGACTGCCTAGGAATACCAGGTGCTGTAAGTTTTTGAGTTTTTTCACTACTTATCTAATACACTGGCCCTTAGTGTGGCCAAAGTTTGACCAGCTCTTTGCTTTCCCTTACTGCTTATTTAATTCAATTGCCTTTAAAGTAGCTGTTCTTTAAACAGAGTTTGACTGTTTTTAACTACTTAACTAATGCTCTTATCTTTAATGTAGCTCATTTTGAAGTATTTTTTTTTTTGTATTTCATTCATTACTTATCTAGTATAATGGCACTTAGTGTGCCTCACCTTAAAATAGGGGGCTTTTTGCAGCAGCTTTCGCTTACGGCCATACCACCCTGTTCACGCCTGATCTCGTCTGATCTCAGAAGCTAAGCAGAGTTGGGCCTAGTTAGTACTTGGATGGGAGACTGCCTAGGAATACCAGGTGCTGTAAGTTTTTGAGTTTTTTCACTACTTATCTAATACACTGGCCCTTAGTGTGGCCAAAGTTTGACCAGCTCTTTGCTTTCCTTACTGCTTATTTAATTCAATTGCCTTTAAAGTAGCTGTTCTTTAAACAGAGTTTGACTGTTTTTAACTACTTAACTAATGCTCTTATCTTTAATGTAGCTCATTTTGAAGTATTTTTTTTTTTTTGTATTTCATTCATTACTTATCTAGTATAATGGCACTTAGTGTGCCTCACCTTAAAATAGGGGCTTTTTGCAGCAGCTTTAGCTACGGCCATACCACACCCTGTTCACGCCTGATCTCGCCTGATCTCAGAAGCTAAGCAGAGTTGGGCCTAGTTAGTACTTGGATGGGAGACTGCCTAGGAATACCAGGTGCTGTAAGTTTTTGAGTTTTTTCACTACTTATCTAATACACTGGCCCTTAGTGTGGCCAAAGTTTGACCAGCTCTTTGCTTTCCCTTACTGCTTATTTAATTCAATTGCCTTTAAAGTAGCTGTTCTTTAAACAGAGTTTGACTGTTTTTAACTACTTAACTAATGCTCTTATCTTTAATGTAGCTCATTTTGAAGTATTTTTTTTTGTATTTCATTCATTACTTATCTAGTATAATGGCACTTAGTGTGCCTCACCTTAAAATAGGGCTTTTTGCAGCAGCTTTTAGCCACGGCCATACCACCCTGTTCACGCCTGATCTCGCCTGATCTCAGAAGCTAAGCAGAGTTGGGCCTAGTTAGTACTTGGATGGGAGACTGCCTAGGAATACCAGGTGCTGTAAGTTTTTGAGTTTTTTTTCACTACTTATCTAATACACTGGCCCTTAGTGTGGCCAAAGTTTGACCAGCTCTTTGCTTTCCTTACTGCTTATTTAATTCAATTGCCTTTAAAGTAGCTGTTCTTTAAACAGAGTTTGACTGTTTTTAACTACTTAACTAATGCTCTTATCTTTAATGTAGCTCATTTTGAAGTATTTTTTTGTATTTCATTCATTACTTATCTAGTATAATGGCACTTAGTGTGCCTCACCTTAAAATAGGGGCTTTTTGCAGCAGCTTTGCTTACGGCCATACCACCCTGTTCACGCCTGATCTCGCCTGATCTCAGAAGCTAAGCAGAGTTGGGCCTAGTTAGTACTTGGATGGGAGACTGCCTAGGGAACCAGGTGCTGTAAGTTTTTGAGTTTTTTCACTACTTATCTAATACACTGGCTCTTAGTGTGGCCAAAGTTTGACCAGCTCTTTGCTTTCCTTACTGCTTATTTAATTCAATTGCCTTTAAAGTAGCTGTTCTTTAAACAGAGTTTGACTGTTTTTAACTACTTAACTAATGCTCTTATCTTTAATGTAGCTCATTTTGAAGTATTTTTTTTTGTATTTCATTCATTACTTATCTAGTATAATGGCACTTAGTGTGCCTCACCTAAAAAATAGGGGCTTTTTGCAGCAGCTTTCGCTTACGGCCATACCACCCTTGTTCACGCCTGATCTCGCCTGATCTCAGAAGCTAAGCAGAGTTGGGCCTAGTTAGTACTTGGATGGGAGACTGCCTAGGAATACCAGGTGCTGTAAGTTTTTGAGTTTTTTCACTACTTATCTAATACACTGGCCCTTAGTGTGGCCAAAGTTTGACCAGCTCTTTGCTTTCCTTACTGCTTATTTAATTCAATTGCCTTTAAAGTAGCTGTTCTTTAAACAGAGTTTGACTGTTTTTAACTACTTAACTAATGCTCTTATCTTTAATGTAGCTCATTTTGAAGTATTTTTTGTATTTCATTCATTACTTATCTAGTATAATGGCACTTAGTGTGCCTCACCTTAAAATAGGGGCTTTTTGCAGCAGCTTTCGCTTACGGCCATACCACACCCTGTTCACGCCTGATCTCGTCTGATCTCAGAAGCTAAGCAGAGTTGGGCCTAGTTAGTACTTGGATGGGAGACTGCCTAGGAATACCAGGTGCTGTAAGTTTTTGAGTTTTTTCACTACTTATCTAATACACTGGCCCTTAGTGTGGCCAAAGTTTGACCAGCTCTTTGCTTTCCCTTACTGCTTATTTAATTCAATTGCCTTTAAAGTAGCTGTTCTTTAAACAGAGTTTGACTGTTTTTAACTACTTAACTAATGCTCTTATCTTTAATGTAGCTCATTTTGAAGTATTTTTTTTTGTATTTCATTCATTACTTATCTAGTATAATGGCACTTAGTGTGCCTCACCTTAAAATAGGGGCTTTTTGCAGCAGCTTTCGCTACACGGCCATACCACCCTGTTCACGCCTGATCTCGCCTGATCTCAGAAGCTAAGCAGAGTTGGGCCTAGTTAGTACTTGGATGGGAGACTGCCTAGGAATACCAGGTGCTGTAAAGTTTTGAGTTTTTTCACTACTTATCTAATACACTGGCTCTTAGTGTGGCCAAAGTTTGACCAGCTCTTTGCTTTCCTTACTGCTTATTTAATTCAATTGCCTTTAAAGTGCTGTTCTTTAAACAGAGTTTGACTGTTTTTAACTACTTAACTAATGCTCTTATCTTTAATGTAGCTCATTTTGAAGTATTTTTTTGTATTTCATTCATTACTTATCTAGTATAATGGCACTTAGTGTGCCTCACCTTAAAATAGGGGCTTTTGCAGCAGCTTTCACACGGCCATACCACCCTGTTCACGCCTGATCTCGCCTGATCTCAGAAGCTAAGCAGAGTTGGGCCTAGTTAGTACTTGGATGGGAGACTGCCTAGGAATACCAGGTGCTGTAAGTTTTGAGTTTTTTCACTACTTATCTAATACACTGGCCCTTAGTGTGGCCAAAGTTTGACCAGCTCTTTGCTTTCCCTTACTGCTTATTTAATTCAATTGCCTTTAAAGTAGCTGTTCTTTAAACAGAGTTTGACTGTTTTTAACTACTTAACTAATGCTCTTATCTTTAATGTAGCTCATTTTGAAGTATTTTTTTTTTTGTATTTCATTCATTACTTATCTAGTATAATGGCACTTAGTGTGCCTCACCTTAAAATAGGGGCTTTTTGCAGCAGCTTTCGCTTACGGCCATACCACCCTGTTCACGCCTGATCTCGCCTGATCTCAGAAGCTAAGCAGAGTTGGGCCTAGTTAGTACTTGGATGGGAGACTGCCTAGGAATACCAGGTGCTGTAAGTTTTGAGTTTTTCACTACTTATCTAATACACTGGCCCTTAGTGTGGCCAAAGTTTGACCAGCTCTTTGCTTTCCCTTACTGCTTATTTAATTCAATTGCCTTTAAAGTAGCTGTTCTTTAAACAGAGTTTGACTGTTTTTAACTACTTAACTAATGCTCTTATCTTTAATGTAGCTCATTTTGAAGTATTTTTTTTTTTTTGTATTTCATTCATTACTTATCTAGTATAATGGCACTTAGTGTGCCTCACCTTAAAATAGGGGCTTTTTGCAGCAGCTTTCGCTTACGGCCATACCACCCTGTTCACGCCTGATCTCGCCTGATCTCAGAAGCTAAGCAGAGTTGGGGCCTAGTTAGTACTTGGATGGGAGACTGCCTAGGAATACCAGGTGCTGTAAGTTTTTGAGTTTTTTCACTACTTATCTAATACACTGGTGCCCTTAGTGTGGCCAAAGTTTGACCAGCTCTTTGCTTTCCCTTACTGCTTATTTAATTCAATTGCCTTTAAAGTAGCTGTTCTTTAAACAGAGTTTGACTGTTTTTAACTACTTAACTAATGCTCTTATCTTTAATGTAGCTCATTTTGAAGTATTTTTTTTTGTATTTCATTCATTACTTATCTAGTATAATGGCACTTAGTGTGCCTCACCTTAAAAGGGGCTTTTTTTGCAGCAGCTTTGCCACGGCCATACCCACCCTGTTCACGCCTGATCTCGCCTGATCTCAGAAGCTAAGCAGAGTTGGGCCTAGTTAGTACTTGGATGGGAGACTGCCTAGGAATACCAGGTGTGCTGTAAGTTTTTGAGTTTTTTCACTACTTATCTAATACACTGGCCCTTAGTGTGGCCAAAGTTTGACCAGCTCTTTGCTTTCCTTACTGCTTATTTAATTCAATTGCCTTTAAAGTAGCTGTTCTTTAAACAGAGTTTGACTGTTTTTAACTACTTAACTAATGCTCTTATCTTTAATGTAGCTCATTTTGAAGTTTTTTTTTTTTTGTATTTCATTCATTACTTATCTAGTATAATGGCACTTAGTGTGCCTCACCTTAAAATAGGGGCTTTTTGCAGCAGCTTTCGCTTACGGCCATACCACCCTGTTCACGCCTGATCTCGCCTGATCTCAGAAGCTAAGCAGAGTTGGGCCTAGTTAGTACTTGGATGGGAGACTGCCTAGGAATACCAGGTGCTGTAAGTTTTGAGTTTTTTCACTACTTATCTAATACACTGGCTCCTTAGTGTGGCCAAAGTTTGACCAGCTCTTTGCTTTCCTTACTGCTTATTTAATTCAATTGCCTTTAAAGTAGCTGTTCTTTAAACAGAGTTTGACTGTTTTTAACTACTTAACTAATGCTTATCTTAATGTAGCTCATTTTGAAGTATTTTTTTTTGTATTTCATTCATTACTTATCTAGTATAATGGCACTTTAGTGTGCCTCACCTTAAAATAGGGGCTTTTGCAGCAGCTTTCGCCACGGCCATACCACCCTGTTCACGCCTGATCTCGCCTGATCTCAGAAGCTACAGCAGAGTTGGGCCTAGTTAGTACTTGGATGGGAGACTGCCTAGGAATACCAGGTGCTGTAAGTTTTGAGTTTTTTTCACTACTTCTTATCTAATACTGGCTCTTAGTGTGGCCAAAGTTTGACCAGCTCTTTGCTTTCCTTACTGCTTATTTAATTCAATTGCCTTTAAAGTAGCTGTTCTTTAAACAGAGTTTGACTGTTTTTAACTACTTAACTAATGCTCTTATCTTTAATGTAGCTCATTTTGAAGTTTTTTTTTGTATTTCATTCATTACTTATCTAGTATAATGGCATTTAGTGTGCCTCACCTTAAAATAGGGGCTTTTGCAGCAGCTTTCGCCACGGCCATACCACCACCCTGTTCACGCCTGATCTCGCCTGATCTCAGAAGCTAAGCAGAGTTGGGCCTAGTTAGTACTTGGATGGGAGACTGCCTAGGAATACCAGGTGCTGTAAGTTTTGAGTTTTTTCACTACTTATCTAATACACTGGTCTCTTAGTGTGGCCAAAGTTTGACCAGCTCTTTGCTTTCCTTACTGCTTATTTAATTCAATTGCCTTTAAAGTAGCTGTTCTTTAAACAGAGTTTGACTGTTTTTAACTACTTAACTAATGCTCTTATCTTTAATGTAGCTCATTTTGAAGTATTTTTTTTTTTGTATTTCATTCATTACTTATCTAGTATAATGGCACTTAGTGTGCCTCACCTTAAAATAGGGGCTTTTGCAGCAGCTTTCGCTTACGGCCATACCACCCCCTGTTCACGCCTGATCTCGCCTGATCTCAGAAGCTAAGCAGAGTTGGGCCTAGTTAGTACTTGGATGGGAGACTGCCTAGGAATACCAGGTGCTGTAAGTTTTGAGTTTTTTCACTACTTATCTAATACACTGGGCCCTTAGTGTGGCCAAAGTTTGACCAGCTCTTTGCTTTCCTTACTGCTTATTTAATTCAATTGCCTTTAAAGTAGCTGTTCTTTAAACAGAGTTTGACTGTTTTTAACTACTTAACTAATGCTCTTATCTTTAATGTAGCTCATTTTGAAGTTTTTTTTTGTATTTCATTCATTACTTATCTAGTATAATGGCACTTAGTGTGCCTCACCTTAAAATAGGGGCTTTTTGCAGCAGCTTTGCCACGGCCATATACCACCCTGTTCACGCCTGATCTCGCCTGATCTCAGAAGCTAAGCAGAGTTGGGCCTAGTTAGTACTTGGATGGGAGACTGCCTAGGAATACCAGGTGCTGTAAGTTTTTGAGTTTTTTCACTACTTATCTAATACACTGGCTCTTAGTGTGGCCAAAGTTTGACCAGCTCTTTGCTTTCCCTTACTGCTTATTTAATTCAATTGCCTTTAAAGTAGCTGTTCTTTAAACAGAGTTTGACTGTTTTTAACTACTTAACTAATGCTCTTATCTTTAATGTAGCTCATTTTGAAGTATTTTTTTTTTGTATTTCATTCATTACTTATCTAGTATAATGGGCACTTAGTGTGCCTCACCTTAAAATAGGGCTTTTTGCAGCAGCTTTCGCCACGGCCATACCACACCCTGTTCACGCCTGATCTCGCCTGATCTCAGAAGCTAAGCAGAGTTGGGCCTAGTTAGTACTTGGATGGGAGACTGCCTAGGAATACCAGGTGCTGTAAGTTTTTGAGTTTTTTCACTACTTATCTAATACACTGGCCCTCTTAGTGTGGCCAAAGTTTGACCAGCTCTTTGCTTTCCCTTACTGCTTATTTAATTCAATTGCCTTTAAAGTAGCTGTTCTTTAAACAGAGTTTGACTGTTTTTAACTACTTAACTAATGCTCTTATCTTTAATGTAGCTCATTTTGAAGTATTTTTTTGTATTTCATTCATTACTTATCTAGTATAATGGCACTTAGTGCCTCACCTTAAAATAGGGGCTTTTTGCAGCAGCTTTCGCTTACGGCCATACCACCCTGTTCACGCCTGATCTGATCTCGCCTGATCTCAGAAGCTAGCAGAGTTGGGCCTAGTTAGTACTTGGATGGGAGACTGCCTAGGAATACCAGGTGCTGTAAGTTTTGAGTTTTTTCACTACTTATCTAATACACTGGCCTCTTAGTGTGGCCAAAGTTTGACCAGCTCTTTGCTTTCCTTACTGCTTATTTAATTCAATTGCCTTTAAAGTAGCTGTTCTTTAAACAGAGTTTGACTGTTTTTAACTACTTAACTAATGCTCTTATATCTTTAATGTAGCTCATTTTGAAGTATTTTTTTTTGTATTTCATTCATTACTTATCTAGTATAATGGCATTTAGTGTGCCTCACCTTAAAATAGGGCTTTTTTTGCAGCAGCTTTCGCTTACGGCCATACCACCCTGTTCACGCCTGATCTCGCCTGATCTCAGCTAAGCAGAGTTGGGCCTAGTTAGTACTTGGATGGGAGACTGCCTAGGAATACCAGGTGCTGTAAGTTTTGAGTTTTTTCACTACTTATCTAATACACTGGTTCTTAGTGTGGCCAAAGTTTGACCAGCTCTTTGCTTTCCTTACTGCTTATTTAATTCAATTGCCTTTAAAGTAGCTGTTCTTTAAACAGAGTTTGACTGTTTTTAACTACTTAACTAATGCTCTTATCTTTAATGTAGCTCATTTTGAAGTATTTTTTTTTTTTGTATTTCATTCATTACTTATCTAGTATAATGGCACTTAGTGTGCCTCACCTTAAAATAGGGGCTTTTTGCAGCAGCTTTCACACGGCCATACCACCCTGTTCACGCCTGATCTCGCCTGATCTCAGAAGCTAAGCAGAGTTGGGCCTAGTTAGTACTTGGATGGGAGACTGCCTAGGAATACCAGGTGCTGTAAGTTTTTGAGTTTTTCACTACTTATCTAATACACTGGTCTCTTAGTGTGGCCAAAGTTTGACCAGCTCTTTGCTTTCCCTTACTGCTTATTTAATTCAATTGCCTTTAAAGTAGCTGTTCTTTAAACAGAGTTTGACTGTTTTTAACTACTTAACTAATGCTCTTATCTTTAATGTAGCTCATTTTGAAGTATTTTTTTTTTTGTATTTCATTCATTACTTATCTAGTATAATGGCACTTAGTGTGCCTCACCTTAAAATAGGGGCTTTTTGCAGCAGCTTTCGCCACGGCCATACCACCCTGTTCACGCCTGATCTCGCCTGATCTCAGAAGCTAAGCAGAGTTGGGCCTAGTTAGTACTTGGATGGGAGACTGCCTAGGAATACCAGGTGCTGTAAGTTTTGAGTTTTTTCACTACTTATCTAATACACTGGCCCTTAGTGTGGCCAAAGTTTGACCAGCTCTTTGCTTTCCTTACTGCTTATTTAATTCAATTGCCTTTAAAGTAGCTGTTCTTTAAACAGAGTTTGACTGTTTTTAACTACTTAACTAATGCTCTTATCTTTAATGTAGCTCATTTTGAAGTATTTTTTTTTGTATTTCATTCATTACTTATCTAGTATAATGGCACTTAGTGTGCCTCACCTTAAAATAGGGCTTTTGCAGCAGCTTTCTGCTTACGGCCATACCACCCTGTTCACGCCTGATCTCGCCTGATCTCAGAAGCTAAGCAGAGTTGGGCCTAGTTAGTACTTGGATGATGGGAGACTGCCTAGGAATACCAGGTGCTGTAAGTTTTTGAGTTTTTTCACTACTTATCTAATACACTGGCCCTTAGTGTGGCCAAAGTTTGACCAGCTCTTTGCTTTCCTTACTGCTTATTTAATTCAATTGCCTTTAAAGTAGCTGTTCTTTAAACAGAGTTTGACTGTTTTTAACTACTTAACTAATGCTCTTATCTTTAATGTAGCTCATTTTGAAGTTTTTTTTTTTGTATTTCATTCATTACTTATCTAGTATAATGGCACTTAGTGTGCCTCACCTTAAAATAGGGGCTTTTTGCAGCAGCTTTCGCTTACGGCCATACCACCCTGTTCACGCCTGATCTCGCCTGATCTCAGAAGCTAAGCAGAGTTGGGCCTAGTTAGTACTTGGATGGGAGACTGCCTAGGAATACCAGGTGCTGTAAGTTTTGAGTTTTTTCACTACTTATCTAATACACTGGCTCTTAGTGTGGCCAAAGTTTGACCAGCTCTTTGCTTTCCTTACTGCTTATTTAATTCAATTGCCTTTAAAGTAGCTGTTTTAAACAGAGTTTGACTGTTTTTAACTACTTAACTAATGCTCTTATCTTTAATGTAGCTCATTTTGAAGTATTTTTTTGTATTTCATTCATTACTTATCTAGTATAATGGCACTTAGTGTGCCTCACCTTAAAATAGGGGCTTTTGCAGCAGCTTTCGCCACGGCCATACCACCCTGTTCACGCCTGATCTCGCCTGATCTCAGAAGCTACAGAGTTGGGCCTAGTTAGTACTTGGATGGGAGACTGCCTAGGAATACCAGGTGCTGTAAAGTTTTGAGTTTTTTCACTACTTATCTAATACACTGGCCCTTAGTGTGGCCAAAGTTTGACCAGCTCTTTGCTTTCCTTACTGCTTATTTAATTCAATTGCCTTTAAAGTAGCTGTTCTTTAAACAGAGTTTGAATGCTTTAATCTACTTAACTCAATGCTCTTATCTTAATGCTCATTCTTGGAAGGTATTTTTTGCATTTCATTCATTACTTATCTAGTATAATGGCACTTATGTGCCTCTACCTAAAAATAGGGGCTTTTTGCAGCAGCTTTCGCACGTGCCACATACCACCCTGTTCACACCTGATCTCGCCTGATCTCAGAAGCAAGCAGAGTTGGGCCTGGTTAGTACTTGGATGGGAGACTGCCTAGGTACCAGGTGCTGTAAGTTTTTGAGTTTTTCACTACTTATCTAATACTCTGGCTCTCAGTGTGGTCAAAGCCTGACTAGCTTCTTTGCTTTCCCTTTACTGCTTATTTAATTCAATTGCTTTTTGAAGTAGCTGTTCTTTTAAACAGAGTTTGACTGTTTTTAATTACTTAACTAATGCTCTTATCTTGTATTGTAGTCTCATTTTGAAGTTTTTTTTTTTTGTATTTCATTCATTACTTATTCAGTATAATGGGTAACTTTAGTGTGCTCCCACCCAAACATGGGGCTTTTTTGCAGCGAGCTTCTTCTGACGGCCATACTCACCCTGTTCACGCTGATCCTTTGCCTGATCTCAGAAGCTTAGCAGAGTTGGGGCCTAGTTAGTACTCTGGATGGTAGACTGCATCAGGGAAAACCAGGTGCTGTAAGTTTTTGAGCTTTTTTCACTCCTTATCTAATACACTGGCTTTCTCAGTGGTCAAAGTTTGGATCAGCTCTCTTTGCTTTCCCTCATTGCATATTTAATTCAATTGCTCTTTAAAGTAGCTGTTCTTTAAATAGAGTTTTAATTGTTTTTAATTACTTATTCAATGCTCTTATCTCTTTAATGTGTAGCCTAGCTTTGAAGCATTTTTTTTTTTTTGTATTTCATTCATTATTTATCTAGTATAATGGTAATTCTAGTGTGCCTCAATCTTCAAAATAGGGCTTTTACAGCAGCTTTCACTACGGCCATACCACTCCTGTCTAATGCCTGATCCTCGTCTTGATCCTCTGTAAAGCCAAGCAGAGTTGGGCCTAGCTAGTACTTGACGTAAGAGACTGCCTATGAATACCAGGTGCTGTGTAAGTTTTTGAGTTTTTTCACTACTTCATCTACTACCCTGGTTCATATTGTGGTCAAAGCCTGACCAGCTCTATGCTTTCCCTTACTGCTTTATTTAGAACTAATTGTCTTTAAAGCAACTGTTCTTTAAACAGAGTTTGACTCACTTTAACTACTTAATTAATGCTCTTATCTTTAATGTAGCCTATCTTAAAGCATTTTTTTTTTTGTGGGCTTCATTCCATTACTTATCTAGTATAATGGCAATTCAGTGTACCTCACCTTAAAATAGGGGGCTTCTTTTGCAGCAGCTTTGCTTACGCAAACTACCACATTCTGTTTACGCCCTGATCTCGTCTGGATCTCAGTGGCAAGGCAGAGCGCCTAGTTAGTACTTGGATGTGGAGACTGCCTAGGAAATACCAGGTGTGCTGTAAGTTTTTGAGTTTTTTCTGCACTACTTACTCTAATACACTGGCTCCTTAGTGTGGTCAAAGTTTGACCAGCTCTCTTTATTTTCCCCTCACTGCTTATTTAATCTAATTGGTTTTAAAGTGGAAGTGTTCTTAAAACAGAGTTTGACTGTTTTTAATCACTTAATTAATGCTCTTATCTTTCACGCAGCTCATTTTGAAGTATTTTTCTTTTTTTTGTATTTCATTCATTACTTGTCTAGTATAATGGTGCACTTAGTGTGCTTCACCTTAAAAATAGGGGCTTTTGCAGCAGCTTTCGCTTATGCAATATACTAATCTTTGTTCACGCCTGATGTCTGCCTGATCTCTGTAGCTTTACAGAGTTGGGCCTGGTTAGTACTTCTGGATGGGAGACTGCCTAGGAATAACAGGTAATGTGACTTTTTGAGTTTTTTCACTACTTATCTAATACACTGTCCCTTAGTGTGGTCAAAGTTTGACCAGCTCTTTGCTTTCCTTACTGTTTATTTAATCTTAATTGCCTTTTGTGCTTAGCTGCTGTTTAAACAGAGTTTGACTGTTTTAACTACTAACTAATGCTCTTATCTCTTAATGTAGCTCATCTTTGAAGCATTTTTTTTTTGTATTTCATTCATTACTTATCTAGTATAATGGCACTTCTAGTGTGCCTCACCTTTAAAAATAGGGGCTTTTGCAGCAGCTTTAGCTTACGGCCATACCAATCTCGTTCAGCGCCTGATCACTGCCCTGATCTCAGACGCTGCCAGAGTTGGGCCTAAGCGCTAGTACTTTGGATGGGAGACTGCCTAGGAACACCAGGGTGCTTGTAAAGTTTTTGAGTTTTTTCACTACTTATCTAATACATTGCCCTTTAGTGTGGTCAAAGTTTGACCAGACTTTGCTTTGCTTTCCCTTACAAGCTTATTTAATTCAATTGCCTTTGAAGTAGCTGTTCTTTAAACAGAGTTTGACTGTTTTTAACTACTTAACTAATGCCTTATCTTTAATGTAGCTCATTTTGAAGTATTTTTTTGTATTTCATTCATTACTTATCTAGTATAATGGCACTTAGTGTGCCTCTACCCAAAATAGGGGCCTTTTGCAGAAGCTTTTGGCTGACGGCCATACCTCACCCTGTTCACGCCTGATCTCGTCTGATCCTCAGACGCCTACAGAGTTGGGCCTAGTTAGTACTTGGATGGAGATTTGCCTAGGGATTACCAGGTGCCGTAAGTTTTGAGTTTTGTCACTACTTATCTACTACACTGGCTTCTTAGTGTGGTGGGTGTTTGACCAGCTCTTTGCTTTCCCCTTACTGTGTTTATTTAACTCAATTGCCTTTAAAGTAGCTGTTCTTTAAACAGAGTTTGACTGTTTTTAACTACTTAACTAATGCCTTATCTTTAATGTAGCTCATTTTGAAGTATTTTTTTTTTTTTGTATTTCATTCATTACTTATCTAGTATAATGGCACTTAGTGTGCCTCACCTAAAAATAGGGGGGCTTTTTACAGCAGCTTTTGCTTACGGCCATACTAACACTGTTCACGCCTGATCTCGCCTGATCTCAGAAGCTACAGAGTTGGGCCTAGTTAGTACTTTTCTGATGGAGACTGTTTCCAGAATACCAGGTGTCGTGTTTTTTTGAGTTTTCACTACTTATCTAATACACTGGTCCCTTAGTGTGGTCAAAGTTTGACCAGCTCTTTGCTTTCTCTTTACTGCTTATTTAATCCAATTGCCTTTAAAGTAGCTGTTCTTTAAACAGAGTCTTTGACTGTTTTTGAACTACTTTAACTAATGCTCTTATCTTTAATGTAGCTCATATTTGAAGTATTATTTTTTTTTGTATTTCATTCATTATTTATCTAGTATAATGGTAACTTAGTGTGCCTCACCCAAAATAGGGGGCTTTTGCAAGCAGCTTTTGCTTTCACGGCCATACCACCCCTCTGTTCAATGCCTGATCTCGGGCCTGATCTCAGAAGCTAAGCAGAGTTGTGCCTAGTTAGTACTTCTGGATGGGAGACTGCCTAGGAATACCAGGTGCTGTAAGTTTTTGAGTTTTTTCACTACTTATCTAATACACTGGTCTCCTTAGTGTGGTCAAAGTGCTCTGACCAGCTCCTTTGCTTTCCCTTACTGCTTATTTAATTCAATTGTTTTAAAGTAGCTGTTCTTAAACAGAGTTTGACTGTTTTTAACTACTTAACTAATGCCTCATTCCTAATGTGAGCTCATTTTAAAGTATTTTTTTTTTGTATTTCATTCATTACTTATTCAGTATAATGGCACTCTAGTGTGCTCTCACCTTAAAATAGGGGGCTTTTTGCAGTAGCTACGCTTTTATGGCCATACTACACCCTGTTCACGCCTGATCTCGCCTGATCTCAGAAGCTAAGCAGAGTTGGGCCTAGTTAGTGGCTTGGATGGGAGACTGCCCAGGAATACCAGGTGCTGTAATTCTTTTGAGTTTTTCACTACTTATCTAATACACTGGTTCTTAGTGTGGCCTTCAAAGTTTGACTCAGCTCTTTGCTTTCCTTACTGCTTATTTAATTCAATTGCCTTTAAAGTAGCTGTTCTTTTTTAAACAGAGTTTGACTGTTTTTAACTACTTAACTAATGCTCTTATCTTTAATGTAGCTCATTCATTTTGAAGCATTTTTTTTTGTATTTCATTCATTACTTATCTAGTATAATGGCACTTAGTGTGCCTCACCTTAAAATAGGGGCTTTTGCAGCAGCTGAAGCTTACCGCCATACTGTACACCCTGTTCTACGCCTGATCTCAGAAGCTAAGCAGAGTTGGGCTCATTTAGTAGTTAGTACTCTGATGGGAGACTGCCTAGGAATACCAGGTGCTGTGTAAGTTTTGAGTTTTTTCACTACTTATCTAATACACTGGTTCTTAGTGTGTGTCAAAGTTTGACCAGCTTTTTGCTTTCCCTTACTGCTTATTTAATTCAATTGCCTTTAAAGTAGCTGTTCTTTAAACAGAGTTTGACTGTTTTTAACTACTTAACTAATGCTCTTATCTTTAATGTAGCTCATTTTGAAGTATTTTTTTTTTTTGTATTTCATTCATTACTTATCTAGTATAATGGCACTTAGTGTGCCTCACCCAAAATAGGGGCTTTTGCAGCAGCTTCGCCGCCACGGCCATACCACCCTGTTCACGCCTGATCTCGTCTGATCTCAGAAGCTAAGCAGAGTTGGGCCTAGTTAGTACTCTGGATGGGAGACTGCCTAGGAATACCAGGTGCTTTAAGTTTTGAGTTTTTCACTACTATCTAATACACTGGCTCCTTAGTGTGGTCAAAGTTTGACCAGCTCTTTGCTTTCTCCCTTACTGCTTATTTAATTCAATTGTCTTTAAAGTAGCTGTTCTTTAAACAGAGTTTGACTGTTTTTAACTACTTAACTAATGCTCTTATCTTTAATGTAGCTCATTTTGAAGTATTTTTTTTTTTTTTTGTATTTCATTCATTACTTATCTAGTATAATGGCACTTAGTGTGCCTCACCTTAAAATAGGGGCTTTTTTGCAGCTTTCGCTACACGGCCATACCACCCTGTTCACGCCTGATCTCGTCTGATCTCAGACGCTAAGCAGAGTTGGGCCTAGTTAGTACTTGGATGGGGAGACTGCCTAGGATTACCAGGTGCTGTGAAGCTTTGAGTTTTGTCACTACTTATCTAATACACTGGCCCATAGTGTGGCCAAAGTTTGACCAGCTCTTTGCTTTCCTCACGTGGCTTATTTAATTCAATTGCCTTTAAAGTAGCTGTTCTTTAGAAACAGAGTTTGACTGTTTTAACTACTTAACTAATGCTCTTATCTTTAATGTAGCTCATTTGAAGCCATTTTTTTTGTATTTCATTCATTACTTATCTAGTATAATGGCACTTAGTGTGCCCCACCTTAAAATAGGGGCTTTTGCAGCAGCTTTTCGCTTATGGCCATACCACCCTGTTCACGCCTGATCTCCGAAATCTGATCTCAGAAGTTAACAGAGCTGGGCCTAGTTAGTACTTGGATGGGAGACTGCCTAGGAATTACCAGGTGCTGTAAGTTTTGAGTTTTTCACTACTTATCTAATACACTGGCTCTTAGTGTGGCCAAAGTTTGACCAGCTCTTTGCTTTCCCTTACTGCTTATTTAATTCAATTGCCTTTTAAAGTAGCTGTCTTTGTTCTTTAAAACAGAGTTTGACTGTTTTTAACTACTTTAACTAATGCTCTTATCTTTAATGTAGCTCATACTTGAAGCATTTTTTTTGCATTTCATTCATTACTTATCTAGTATAATGGCACTTAGTGTGCCTCATCTTAAAATAGGGGCTTTGCAGCAGCTTTCTCGCCATGGCCATACCACCCTGTTCACGCCTGATCATCGTCTGATCTCAGAAGCTGGCAGAGTTGGGTCTAGTTAGTACTTGGATGGGGAGACTGCCTAGGAATACCAGGTGCTGTAAGTTTTTGAGTTTTTCACTACTCTATCTAATACACTGGCCCTTTAGTGTGTCAAAGTTTGACCAGCTCTTTGCTTTCCTTACTGCTTATTTAATTCAATTGCCTTTAAAGTAGCTGTTCTTTTAAACAGAGTTTGACTGTTTTTAACTACTTAACTAATGCTCTTATCTTTAATGTAGCTCATTTTGAAGTATTTTTTTTGTATTTCATTCATTACTTATCTAGTATAATGGCACTCTAGTGTGCCTCACTCTTAAAATAGGGGCTTTTGCAGCAGCTGTCGCACGGCCATACTCACACCCTGTTCACGCCTGATCACCGTCTGATCTCAGAAGCTAAGCAGAGTTGGGCCTAGTTAGTACTTGGATGGAGACTGCCTAGGAATACCAGGTGCTGTAAGTTTTTGAGTTTTTTCACTACTTATCTAATACACTGGCTCCTTAGTGTGGCCAAAGTTTGACCAGCTCTTTGCTTTCTTTACTGCTTATTTAATTCAATTGCCTTTAAAGTAGCTGTTCTTTACAAAACAGAGTTTGACTGTTTTTAACTACTTAACTAATGCTCTTATCTTTAATGTAGCTCATTTTGAAGCTTTTTTTTTTTTGTATTTCATTCATTACTTATCTAGTATAATGGCACTTAGTGTGCCTCACCTTAAAAATAGGGCTTTTGCAGCAGCTTTAGGCTTACGGCCATACCACCCTGTTCACGCCTGATCTCGTCTGATCTCAGAAGCTAAGCAGAGTTGGGCCTAGTTAGTACTTTGGATGGGGAGACTGCCTAGGAATACCAGGTGCTGTAAGTTTTTGAGTTTTTTCACTACTTATCTAATACACTGGTTCTTAGTGTGGCCAAAGTTTGACCAGCTCTTTGCTTTCCCTTACTGCTTATTTAATTCAATTGCCTTTAAAGTAGCTGTTCTTTAAACAGAGTTTGACTGTTTTTAACTACTTAACTAATGCTCTTATCTTTAATGTAGCTCATTTTGAAGTATTTTTTTTTGTATTTCATTCATTACTTATCTAGTATAATGGCACTCTAGTGTGCCTCACCTTAAAATAGGGGCTTTTTGCAGCAGCTGTCGCTACGGCCATACCACCCTGTTCACGCCTGATCTCGCCTGATCTCAGAAGCTAAGCAGAGTTGGGCCTAGTTAGTACTTCTGGATGGGAGACTGCCTAGGAATACCAGGTGCTGTAAGTTTTGAGTTTTTCACTACTTATTTAATACACTGGTCTCCTTAGTGTGGCCAAAGTTTGACCAGCTCTTTGCTTTCCCTTACTGCTTATTTAATCCAATTGCCTTTAAAGTAGCTGTTCTTTAAACAGAGTTTGACTGTTTTTAACTACTTAACTAATGCTCTTATCTTTAATGTAGCTCATTTTGAAGTATTTTTTTTTGTATTTCATTCATTACTTATCTAGTATAATGGCACTTGCAAAGCTTCACCTTAAAATAGGGGCTTTTGGCAGCAGCTTTCGCTACGCCACAACACCTTGTTCAGTTTTTCGTTGATCTCGTCTGATCTCAGAAGCTAAGCAGAGTTGGGCCTAGTTAGTACTTGGATGGGAGACTGCCTAGGAATACCAGGTGCTGTAAGCTTTTGAGTTTTTCACTACTTATTTAATACACTGGCTCCTTAGTGTGGCCAAAGTTTGACCAGCTCTTTGCTTTCCCTTACTGCTTATTTAATTCAATTGCCTTTAAAGTAGCTGTTCTTTAAACAGAGTTTGACTGTTTTTAACTACTTAACTAATGCTCTTATCTTTAATGTAGCTCATTTTGAAGTATTTTTTTTTGTATTTCATTCATTACTTATCTAGTATAATGGCACTTAGTGTGCCTCACCTTAAAATAGGGGCTTTTTGCAGCAGCTGGCTTTACGGCCATACCACCCTGTTCACGCCTGATCTCGTCTGATCTCAGAAGCTAAGCAGAGTTGGGCCTAGTTAGTACTTGGATGGGAGACTGCCTAGGAATACCAGGTGCTGTAAGTTTTGAGTTTTTTCACTACTTATCTAATACACTGGCTCTTTAGTGTGGTCAAAGTTTGACCAGCTCTTTGCTTTCCCCTTACTGCTTATTTAATCTAAATATTGCCTTTAAAGTAGCTGTTCTTTAAACAGAGTTTGACTGTTTTTAACTACTTAACTAATGCTCTTATCTTTAATGTAGCTCATTTTGAAGTATTTTTTTTTTTTTTTGTATTTCATTCATTACTTATCTAGTATAATGGCACTTAGTGTGCCTCACCTTAAAATAGGGCTTTTTGCAGCAGCTTTCGCTTTACGGCCATACCACCCTGTTCATGCCTGATCTCGCCCTGATCTCAGAAGCTAAGCAGAGTTGGGCCCTAGTTAGTACTTGGATGGGAGACTGCCTAGGAATACCAGGTGCTGTAAGTTTTTGAGTTTCTTTCACTACTTTATCTAATACACTGGCCCTTAGTGTGGCCAAAGTTTGACCAGCCTTTGCTTTCTCACTGCTTATTTAATTCAATTGCCTTTAAAGTAGCTGTTCTTTAAACAGAGTTTGACTGTTTTTAACTACTTAACTAATGCTCTTATCTTTAATGTAGCTCATTTTGAAGTATTTTTTTGTATTTCATTCATTACTTATCTAGTATAATGGCACTTAGTGTGCCTCACCTTAAAATAGGGGCTTTTTGCAGCAGCTTGGCTTATGGCCATACTCACCCTCTGTTCACGCCTGATCTCGCCTGATCTCAGAAGCTAAGCAGAGTTGGGCCTAGTTAGTACTTGGATGGGAGACTGCCTAGGAATACCAGGTGCTGTAAGTTTTTGAGTTTTTTCACTACTTATCTAATACACTGGCCCTTAGTGTGGTCAAAGTTTGACCAGCTCTTTGCTTTCCCCTTACTGCTTATTTAATTCAATTGCCTTTAAAGTAGCTGTTCTTTAAACAGAGATTGACTGTTTTTAACTACTTAACTAATGCTCTTATCTTTAATGTAGCTCATTTTGAAGTATTTTTTTTTTTGTATTTCATTCATTACTTATCTAGTATAATGGCACTTAGTGTGCCTCACCTTAAAATAGGGGCTTTTGCAGCAGCTTTCGCCATGGCCATACCACCCTGTTCACGCCTGATCTCGCCTGATCCTCAGAAGCTAAGCAGAGTTGGGCCTAGTTAGTACTTGGATGGGAGACTGCCTAGGAATACCAGGTGCTGTAAGTTTTGAGTTTTTTCACTACTTATCTAATACACTGGTCCTTAGTGTGGCCAAAGTTTGACCAGCTCTTTGCTTTCCCTTACTGCTTATTTAATTCAATTGCCTTTAAAGTAGCTGTTCTTTTAAAACAGAGTTTGACTGTTTTTAACTACTTAACTAATGCTCTTATCTTTAATGTAGCTCATTTTGAAGTTTTTTTTTGTATTTCATTCATTACTTATCTAGTATAATGGCACTTAGTGTGCCTCACCTTAAAATAGGGGCTTTTGCAGCAGCTTTCGCCTACGGCCATACCACCCTGTTCACGCCTGATCTCGCCTGATCTCAGAAGCTAAGCAGAGTTGGGCCTAGTTAGTACTTGGATGGGAGACTGCCTAGGAATACCAGGTGCTGTAAGTTTTTGAGTTTTTTCACTACTTATCTAATACACTGGCCCTTAGTGTGGCCAAAGTTTGACCAGCTCTTTGCTTTCCTTACTGCTTATTTAATTCAATTGCCTTTAAAGTAGCTGTTCTTTAAACAGAGTTTGACTGTTTTTAACTACTTAACTAATGCTCTTATCTTTAATGTAGCTCATTTTGAAGTATTTTTTTTTGTATTTCATTCATTACTTATCTAGTATAATGGCACTTAGTGTGCCTCACCCAAAATAGGGGCTTTTTGCAGCAGCTTTCGCTATACGGCCATACCCACCCTGTTCACGCCTGATCTCGTCTGATCTCAGAAGCTAAGCAGAGTTGGGCCTAGTTAGTACTTGGATGGGAGACTGCCTAGGAATACCAGGTGCTGTAAGCTTTTTTGAGTTTTTTCACTACTTATCTAATACACTGGCCCTCAGTGTGGCCAAAGTTTGACCAGCTCTTGCTTTCCCCTTACTGCTTATTTAATTCAATTGCCTTTAAAGTAGCTGTTCTTTAAACAGAGTTTGACTGTTTTTAACTACTTAACTAATGCTCTTATCTTTAATGTAGCTCATTTTGGAAGTATTTTTTTTTTTGTATTTCATTCATTACTTATCTAGTATAATGGCACTTTAGTGTGCCTCACCTTAAAATAGGGGCTTTTTGCAGCAGCTTTCGCCACGGCCATACCACCCTGTTCACGCCTGATCTCGTCTGATCTCAGAAGCTACAGAGTTGGGCCTAGTTAGTACTTGGATGGGAGACTGCCTAGGAATACCAGGTGCTGTAAGTTTTGAGTTTTTTTCACTACTTATCTAATACACTGGCCCTTAGTGTGGCCAAAGTTTGACCAGCTCTTTGCTTTCCCTTACTGCTTATTTAATTCAATTGCCTTTAAAGTAGCTGTTCTTTAAACAGAGTTTGACTGTTTTTAACTACTTAACTAATGCTCTTATCTTTAATGTAGCTCATTTTGAAGTATTTTTTTTTTTTTGTATTTCATTCATTACTTATCTAGTATAATGGCACTTAGTGTGCCTCACCTTAAAATAGGGGCTTTTTGCAGCAGCTTTCACACGGCCATACCACCCTGTTCACGCCCTGATCTCGCCTGATCTCAGAAGCTAAGCAGAGTTGGGCCTAGTTAGTACTTGGATGGGAGACTGCCTAGGAATACCAGGTGCTGTAAGTTTTGAGTTTTTCACTACTTATCTAATACACTGGCTCATTAGTGTGGCCAAAGTTTGACCAGCTCTTTGCTTTCCCTTACTGCTTATTTAATTCAATTGCCTTTAAAGTAGCTGTTCTTTAAACAGAGTTTGACTGTTTTTAACTACTTAACTAATGCTCTTATCTTTAATGTAGCTCATTTTGAAGTTTTTTTTTTTGTATTTCATTCATTACTTATCTAGTATAATGGCACTTAGTGTGCCTCACCTTAAAATAGGGGCTTTTGCAGCAGCTTTCACACGGCCATACCACCCTGTTCACGCTCTGATCTCGCCTGATCTCAGAAGCTAAGCAGAGTTGGGCCTAGTTAGTACTTGGATGGGAGACTGCCTAGGAATACCAGGTGCTGTAAGTTTTTGAGTTTTTTCACTACTTATCTAATACACTGGCTCTTAGTGTGTGGTCAAAGTTTGACCAGCTCTTTGCTTTCCCTTACTGCTTATTTAATTCAATTGCCTTTAAAGTAGCTGTTCTTTAAACAGAGTTTGACTGTTTTTAACTACTTAACTAATGCTCTTATCTTTAATGTAGCTCATTTTGAAGTATTTTTTTTTGTATTTCATTCATTACTTATCTAGTATAATGGCACTTAGTGTGCCTCTCACCTTAAAATAGGGGCTTTTTGCAGCAGCTTTTGCACGGCCATACCCACCCTGTTCACGCCTGATCTCGCCTGATCTCAGAAGCTAACAGAGTTGGGCCTAGTTAGTACTTGGATGGGAGACTGCCTAGGAATACCAGGTGCTGTAAGTTTTTGAGTTTTTTCACTACTTATCTAATACACTGGTTCTTAGTGTGGCCAAAGTTTGACCAGCTCTTTGCTTTCCTTACTGCTTATTTAATTCAATTGCCTTTAAAGTAGCTGTTCTTTAAACAGAGTTTGACTGTTTTTAACTACTTAACTAATGCTCTTATCTTTAATGTAGCTCATTTTGAAGTATTTTTTTGTATTTCATTCATTACTTATCTAGTATAATGGCACTTTAGTGTGCCTCACTTTAAAATAGGGGCTTTTGCAGCAGCTTTCGCTATGGGCCATACCACCCTGTTCACGCCTGATCTCGCCTGATCTCAGAAGCTAAGCAGAGTTGGGCCTAGTTAGTACTTGGATGGGAGACTGCCTAGGAATACCAGGTGCTGTAAGTTTTTGAGTTTTTTCACTACTTATCTAATACACTGGCCCTTAGTGTGGCCAAAGTTTGACCAGCTCTTTGCTTTCCCTTACTGCTTATTTAATTCAATTGCCTTTAAAGTAGCTGTTCTTTAAACAGAGTTTGACTGTTTTTAACTACTTAACTAATGCTCTTATCTTTAATGTAGCTCATTTTGAAGTATTTTTTTTGTATTTCATTCATTACTTATCTAGTATAATGGCACTTAGTGTGCCTCACCTTAAAATAGGGGCTTTTGCAGCAGCTTTCACACGGCCATACCACCCTGTTCACGCCTGATCTCGCCTGATCTCAGAAGCTAAGCAGAGTTGGGCCTAGTTAGTACTTGGATGGGAGACTGCCTAGGAATACCAGGTGCTGTAAGTTTTGAGTTTTTTCACTACTTATCTAATACACTGGCCCTTAGTGTGGCCAAAGTTTGACCAGCTCTTTGCTTTCCCTTACTGCTTATTTAATTCAATTGCCTTTAAAGTAGCTGTTCTTTAAACAGAGTTTGACTGTTTTTAACTACTTAACTAATGCTCTTATCTTTAATGTAGCTCATTTTGAAGTATTTTTTGTATTTCATTCATTACTTATCTAGTATAATGGCACTTAGTGTGCCTCACCTTAAAATAGGGGCTTTTTGCAGCAGCTTTCGCTTACGGCCATAACACCCTGTTCACGCCTGATCTGATCTCAGAAGCTAAGCAGAGTTGGGCCTAGTTAGTACTTGGATGGGAGACTGCCTAGGAATACCAGGTGCTGTAAGTTTTTGAGTTTTTTCACTACTTATCTAATACACTGGCCCTTAGTGTGGCCAAAGTTTGACCAGCTCTTTGCTTTCCTTACTGCTTATTTAATTCAATTGCCTTTAAAGTAGCTGTTCTTTAAACAGAGTTTGACTGTTTTTAACTACTTAACTAATGCTCTTATCTTTAATGTAGCTCATTTTGAAGTATTTTTTTTTGTATTTCATTCATTACTTATCTAGTATAATGGCACTTAGTGTGCCTCACCTTAAAATAGGGCTTTTGCAGCAGCTTTAGCTTACGGCCATACCACCCTGTTCACGCCTGATCTCGTCTGATCTCAGAAGCTAACAGAGTTGGGCCTAGTTAGTACTTGGATGGGAGACTGCCTAGGAATACCAGGTGCTGTAAGTTTTTGAGTTTTTTCACTACTTATCTAATACACTGGCCCTTAGTGTGGCCAAAGTTTGACCAGCTCTTTGCTTTCCTTACTGCTTATTTAATTCAATTGCCTTTAAAGTAGCTGTTCTTTAAACAGAGTTTGACTGTTTTTAACTACTTAACTAATGCCTTATCTTTAATGTAGCTCATTTTGAAGTATTTTTTTGTATTTCATTCATTACTTATCTAGTATAATGGCAACTTAGTGTGCCTCACCTTAAAATAGGGGCTTTTTGCAGCAGCTTTGCTTACGGCCATACCACCCTGTTCACGCCTGATCTCGTCTGATCTCAGAAGCTAAGCAGAGTTGGGCCTAGTTAGTACTTGGATGGGAGACTGCCTAGGAATACCAGGTGCTGTAAGTTTTGAGTTTTTCACTACTTATCTAATACACTGGCCCTTAGTGTGGCCAAAGTTTGACCAGCTCTTTGCTTTCCTTACTGCTTATTTAATTCAATTGCCTTTAAAGTAGCTGTTCTTTAAACAGAGTTTGACTGTTTTTAACTACTTAACTAATGCTCTTATCTTTAATGTAGCTCATTTTGAAGTATTTTTTTGTATTTCATTCATTACTTATCTAGTATAATGGCACTTAGTGTGCCTCACCTTAAAATAGGGGCTTTTTGCAGCAGCTTTCGCTTACGGCCATACCACCCTGTTCACGCCTGATCTCGCTCTGATCTCAGAAGCTAAGCAGAGTTGGGCCTAGTTAGTACTTGGATGGGAGACTGCCTAGGAATACCAGGTGCTGTAAGTTTTGAGTTTTTCACTACTTATCTAATACACTGGCCTTAGTGTGGCCAAAGTTTGACCAGCTCTTTGCTTTCCTTACTGCTTATTTAATTCAATTGCCTTTAAAGTAGCTGTTCTTTAAACAGAGTTTGACTGTTTTTAACTACTTAACTAATGCTCTTATCTTTAATGTAGCTCATTTTGAAGTATTTTTTTGTATTTCATTCATTACTTATCTAGTATAATGGCACTTAGTGTGCCTCACCTTTTAAAATAGGGGCTTTTTGCAGCAGCTTTCGCTTATGGCCATACCACCCTGTTCACGCCTGATCTCGCCTGATCTCAGAAGCTAAGCAGAGTTGGGCCTAGTTAGTACTTGGATGGGAGACTGCCTAGGAATACCAGGTGCTGTAAGTTTTTGAGTTTTTCACTACTTATCTAATACACTGGCCCTTAGTGTGGCCAAAGTTTGACCAGCTCTTTGCTTTCCTTACTGCTTATTTAATTCAATTGCCTTTAAAGTAGCTGTACTTTAAACAGAGTTTGACTGTTTTTAACTACTTAACTAATGCTCTTATCTTTAATGTAGCTCATTTTGAAGTATTTTTTTGTATTTCATTCATTACTTATCTAGTATAATGGCACTTAGTGTGCCTCACCTTAAAATAGGGGGCCTTTTGCAGCAGCTTTCGCTTACGGCCATACCACCCTGTTGGCGCTAGAGAGCACACAGAGTTTTTGGCTGCAGTAGGGAGAGGAAGGCTCTCCTCCATTTTGTTTGCTGTTATTATTATTTTTTTTTTTTTTCTTTTGATAATTTCTTAAAGGCTGTTGTTTTTGAGTTACATATTAGTTTTTGAAACCTCAGACAGATTTTCTGTCTGAGGTTTCCAACCTTTAAAATGATGGATATTATGGTGACGGATCATGACCGAAAATTGAACAAAGAGACTGAGGATATTAACTATACTGAAAGAAACGTGGAAAATGACAATGGAAAGTATAAAGATGTTAGCCAGACTTGGGCAAGGGTTGCCGCAAGAGGAAAAAGAACGGGATGGATGCAAGGATAAGTCAAAGAGAGGACCTACAAAAAATCAAGGTAAACAAACAAGAGATTACACTGATGGAATAGGAGAAGCACCACAAAGAAATGGGACAATGAATAAGCTAAAAAGCCAATCAAAATATCAAAGAGACTATAAGAAAGAAGCAACTCTAACGATGATTGTTAATGATCCAGATAAAATAACTGTGATGATGATTATAAAAGCTGTGGAAGAGAAAGCTGGAATTGGAAAACTGTATGGACTAAGGAAAAAAGTAACTTTGAGTATGAACTTACAATGGAAAATGAAACAGACTGTGATAAGTTAATGGATGGATTAATGATTGATGAACAAAGATGTGAGATCAAAAACTATGTAAAACTGAAAAAATGGTCTCTTTTTGCATTTGCCCAACTACATAAAAAAGACGATGAAATAATACAGAAATTGGTGGATTGAGAGTGAATCCTATCTTCCCGTTAAGAAGGAGATATTATCCAGGCACAGCAGTTGCAGACGGAACAAGATTTATAAAAGTTAAATTTCCACAGGACATTGTGACTTTGCCATATAATGTAAGATTTGACACGGAGGAAGGACCAAAATATTTTAGAGTAATTCATGATGACCAACTGAAGACTTGCAGAATTTGCGCTAGCACGGAGCATGAAAAAAAAGACTGCCCTCAATACACCTGCAGAGAATGTATGGAACAGGGCATTTTGCTCGGGACTGTCAAGCCCGCGGTGCCAAGACTGTGAAAGGACGTGGATGAGGTGCAACTGTGAATCTGAGGAGGAGGACAATAATGAAATGGAGACCGAGGCACAGAAGCGCACGGAGGAGCCAAGCAAAGATGAAATTCAGGAGGCGGATGTAATTTCTGAAGATCTTCGTGAACGAGGAGAGGAGGAGCGATTGAGGAGAGAGGACAATGGAGATAAAGAAATTGAAGTTCATACAACGGAGACTGAGACACAGTGTATAACTAACAATGAAGGACAAACGAAAGAGAAGGAATGTGCAACAACGAGTGAAGTTGCAGCTGGATGGACTGAAGTGGAGGTAAGCGATGAGAAAACGGCTGAAATTAACTTTGAGCTTGAAAGTAGAACTCTGGACATTATAAACAAAAGACGTAAAATGACAAGAGGGGTCAAAATAAATATTGAACAGGTATTAAAGAAACAAAAGTTAAGGAAAGAAGTAAGAGCAAGACAAAATGATGAACAAGTTGATATAAATTCTTAGATATCAAGAGAGAAAATATATTGATGATTGGCTGTTTTGGTTCTTGTTTCTTGTTTCTTCTATTATGAGTAATTTAAGTCTGGTCTCGATTAATGTTAGAGGATTGTCATCTAAATGGAAATTTGAAAATGTGATCAATTTAACAAAGCAATGTGATGTTATCTGTATTCAAGAGACTGGATGGAATGAAATAATATTGGATGATCTTAAAAAAGGCTGGGATGGAGAAATATGGTGCAGCAACGATGTCAATAAGAAAAAAGGTCTGGCGATACTTGTTAGAAGGGGAGCAGTGGAATCAACAAAAGTTTTATTTAAAGATAATAATGGAAGGATTTTAATTGTAAAAATTATGGATAAGGAGAAGAAATAATAATATGTAATATACATGCTCCAAATGAAGATACAGAAAGAGTTACTTTTTTTAAAAAACTGAATGATTTGATTATTGGATGTAAGAGCGTTGTTATTATAGGGGATTTTAATACTATTTTAGAAAGAATAGATGCTGAAGATCACATGGTGTACAGAGCCGATGTTGGAAGAAAAGAATTGAAAAGTATGATGTATAAACACCAATTAGTAGATGTATGGAGAGAAAGAAATAGAGTAAAAAGAGAATATTCAAGAAGACAGTGGGTGAAAAGCAGTTTAAAACAAAGCAGAATAGATTTTCTTTTATGTAATAGGAGTTTTGAGCATTTTATTTCAAAAGTGTTTTATAAAATGTACAGTGGGAGCGATCATGATTTTTTATTTGTAACGATGGATTTCAGTGGTGTGGAGAGAGGACCAGGGTATGGGTGCTTAATGCAGAACTTTTAAAGAATGATTTTTACAAAATGGAAATTGAAAACGTAATAATTAATAGTGTAAATGATGTTCTATACGATGAAGCAATATGCACATGGTGGGACAATATAAAAGCAGACATTAAAAGATTATCTATAGAATTTTCTAAGAAAATACAGAAAGCAAAAAGAGCTAAAGAAAGAGAATTAAGCAAAAATGGGAAAATGAAATGAAAAAGGTAAGTGAAGGAACCACAGACATTAGGAAAATAGTAGCGCTTGAAGAGAAACTTAAAAAATGGAAGAAGACAAATGTGAGGGTGCTAGAATAAGAAGTAAAATAAGGAATACAGTAGAAGGAGAAAGAAGTACAAAGTTTTTTTATGAGGTAGAAAAGACAAGACAAAAAGCTGACCTAATAAAAAATGTGTCTTTAGAAGGTAGAAACATAAAAGATAAAGAAGGAATATTAAAAGCTGTCCAGGATTTCTATAGTGTTTTATTTAAGACAGAAGGAGTTAATGTAGAAAATGAAGAATTCTTGTTAAATCAAATTAAAGTAAAAGTAACAGAAGATGATAAAAATGTGTGATAGTGATATAGCAGAAGAAGAGATAAAGGAAGCTATAACACAATTAAGCAACAGGAAAAGCCCTGGCTTGGATGGTTTATCTTCTGAATTTTATAAGGTTTTTAAAGATGTTTTAACACCAATTCTAAAAGATCTGTTCTTAATGATTTTTCAAAATGGGCAATTGAGTGAGAGTATGAAGAGAGGTATGATTAAAATAATATATAAAAAGAAAGGAAATAAAGATGATTTGAGGAATTATAGACCGTTGAGTATGCTCAATACAGACTACAAAATATTAGCAAAGATCTTTGCAAATAGACTTAAAAGAGTAACACCACACATCATCACGACCAATCAAGCGTACAGTATACTGGGAAGAGATATAGCAGATACAGTAACGAGTATTAGAGACTTAATTTGGTATACAAAAGAGAAAAAAGGTGAGGGGTTTCTATTTAGTATGGATTTAGAAAAGGCGTTTGATAGAGTGGAACATAAATATTTATTTGATTTGCTTAAAAGATTTGGCTTTGGGAATAATTTCTTAAAGTGGATGAAATGTTTTTACACAGAAATTATTAGTTGTTTTAAAATAAATGGTTTTTTAACAGATTACATAGGAATTTCAAGATCCATAAGACAAGGATGTCCTTTATCGGCCTTACTGTACACTATAGTTATGGAACCGTTAGGTTTAGCAATAAATGGAGAAAAAGAAATAAAAGGTATTTTAATAGAAGGTAATGAAATGGAACAAAAGATTTTCCAGTATGCAGATGATACCACTTTATTTTTAAAGGATTCCAATAGTGTTGAGAAAGCTATAGAGATTTTTGATAAATATTGTAGTGGTTCGGGAGCAAAGGTAAATAAGGAAAAATCTGAATATGTTAAAATGGGAAAGGTAGAAGTTCCACAAATAAATTGGTGTTTTAAAGAACAAAAAGCAATATTAAAATTTTAGGCATTACGCTTGGATACGATGAGATTGTAACTAGAGAAATAAATTGGAACGAAATTCTGAACAAAATGGATAAAAGATTAAATTTTTGGAAACAGAGAGTACTGTTTCTAAAAGGGAAGGTGCTTGTATTAAATTCTCTTTTTTTATCCAAAATGTGGTACGTTTTAAGTGTTGTAAGTTTACCAATATGGGTATATAAGAGAATAAAAGCTATGATCTTAACATTTCTTTGGGATGGTAAGCCGTCTAAAATTGCATATAATACAATCATTGGAAATGTGGAAGATGGGGGATTAGGACTGATAGATCCATGGCTAAGAATGAAAAGCATGAGGATTAAAATGGTAAAAAGGTTTTTAAATAAAGATAACATCCCATGGAAAAGTGTTATGAGTTACTTTATGAATAAGTGTGGACAAATAGGAGATGACTTTTTATGGATGGCTTTTAAAGATGAGATGATAGGAAATATACCGGAGTTCTACAAAGAACTACTGAGAACTTGGAAAATGTTTTATGACAAGGTGTATGTAAAGATTGAAGGAGAAAGCAGTACCTACGACAACCTTTGTTTTTAAACCTAAATAATAAAGGAAAAAAACAATGTTTTACGAAAACTGGTTTGCAGTAGGCTACAGACAAATAAAAGATATATTATACGAAGTGAGACCTGGATTTCTACCTACACAAGCGATAACTGATTCACTGGAGGAAAGGGAAGATATAGAAGACAAAAGGAATATTGAAGATCAGTATATAAAATTAAAAGTAGCAATACCAGAACAATGGATAAAAGCAATTGAGGATAATGAAAAAGAATCTGAGAATGAAAAACCACAGGTTTTTTAAAAGAGGAGATGATAAGATTCCGTTTAATGAATGTGTCATCAAGATGTTTTACTGTTGTATACGTAAGGTAGTCTTTGTAAAACCTAAAGCAATAGAGTATTGGGAGAAGCTATTTGATTATTTTGATGCTTCTAAAATATGGAAAAATGTAAGAGCTAATTTTAAAAGTCCGGCTTTGGAAAATTTTGATTTCCTATTAAGACACAATTGTGTGATGACGGAAATTATTTTATATAAAAGTGGTTTAACGCAAGATGAACTATGTAAAGTGTGTTTGGATAAAAGGAAGGAGTTTTGCATTTATTTTTGAAATGTAGAAAGTTAAGTAATTTTTTTAAAATGTTAAAAAAGATGGTATGTGATTTGTTGTATGAAGACAATCTTACGCTGGAGGAATGGGATGTGCTATTTTTGTTTGGATTTGAGGGGAAGGCTAAAAACAAGTATGCACTTAATTACTATGTTAACGATTGCAAGATACGCAATATGGAAAAGAAGGAACATTATGAAACATAAGAGAAAAGAACTGTCGCTATCCTTATTATATAAACAGATATTGATGGATGAAATAAAAGATTTATATGATTATTGTAAAATGATTGAAAATATGGAATTGTTTGATCATTGACTTAGAAATAACCTAGTCACGATCAAAACAACAGTTAAAACCGGTCAACAGAAGCAATATTTAAAGTTTGGTCTCCTAAACATCCGATCACTGGCGCCGAAATCTCTCATAGTTCATGAATTAATTACAGACAAAAGTTTTGACGCGCTCTGCCTGACTGAAACATGGCTGAAACCTAACGATTACATCAGTTTAAATGAGTCAACTCCATCAGGGTACTTATATAAGCACGAGCCCGCCGGTCAGGTTAGGGTGGAGGTGTTGGAGCTATATATCGTCAGGAGCCAAGTGTTACTCAGAGAACTGGAATTAGCTATAACTCTTTTGAAATGCTTGATCTTAATGTTACGCTTTATGGATGCTACAAAGAAATCTCTGTTATCTCTTTCTCTTATCTCTGTGTATAGACCACCAGGACCTTATGTAGATTTTCTTAAGGAATTTGCTGATTTTATTTCAGACTTAATAATTAATAAAGACAGAGCACTTATTATCGGTGATTTCAACATTCATGTTGACGACCCAAATAATACAGTAGGAGCTACTTTCACAAATTTATTAACATCTTTTAAGCTAAAGCAAAATGTAATCGGCCCAACTCACTGCTGTAAGCATACATTAGATTTAATTATTTTCGCATGGCATCGATGTCTTAGACCTAGATATCTTACCTCTAAGTGACGATATCACTGATCATTTCCTCATATCCTATAAACTTTCTGTAAGTGAGATTAACGAGCACGCACCTCGTTACCAACTGGGTAGAACCATTATCCCAACCACTGTAGATAAATTCACAAATAACCTACCAGATCTATCTGACCTGCTCCGCAAACCTGAGAAAGCAGATGATCTTGAGCAAATGACCAGCAGTATGTGCAGTATCTTCACTCGCACATTAGATACTGTCGCTCCCATCAAGTTAAAACAGATTAGAGAGAATAAAAGTGTACCATGGTACAATAGTCATACACACTCTCTAAAAACAGCTACTCGTTCACTAGAACGTAAGTGGAGAAAGACTAAGCTAGAGGTTTTTAGAATTGCCTACAAGGACATTATGTGCACTTATAGACAGTCACTAAAAGCAGCCAGAGCCGAGCACCTCCGTAAACTCATTGAAAGCAACCAAAACAATCCGAGATTCTTATTTACCACAGTGGCTAGATTAACAAATGATCGGTCAGCAACAGAACGCTGCACACCCTCTCAGTTAAGTAGCAATGACTTCATACAATTCTTCACTAATAAAATAGATAATATCAGACTTAAAATAACAGAAAATCAACCCTTAACTCCGTCCTTTAGTCCAGCCTTACTCAGTACCCAGCAAATTCAGTTACAGTGTTTTGCAACCATAGGACAGGAAGAGTTAAATAAACTAATCACTAAGTCTAAATCTGCCACATGTGTATTAGATCCTATTCCAACTAAATTTCTGAAAGATATATTACCAGCAGCTGGTGAACCTCTTCTAAATATTATTAACTCCTCCCTATCATTAGGTCACGTACCCAACCCATTCAAATTAGCAATTATTAAGCCTATGATCAAAAAACCACAACTTGATCCTAATGAACTATCTAATTACAGACCGATATCAAATCTCCCATTTATATCAAAAATATTAGAAAAAGTTGTGTCAGCGCAGCTATGCTCCTTCTTAAAGATGAATGATGTCTATGAGGAGTTTCAGTCAGGTTTTAGACCGCACCATAGCACAGAAACCGCATTAGTTAAAATCACTAATGACCTGCTCTTATCCTCCGACCGAGGCTGCGTCTCGCTACTCGTTTTATTAGATCTCACTGCTGCATTTGACACCATAGATCATAATATTCTCCTGGAGCGTTTAAACACCGCTGGTGTACAGGGACAGGCGTTAAATTGGTTTAAATCATACCTATCAGACCGTTATCAATTTGTAGATATAAACGGAGACCGCTCTAGTACAATGCCTGTAAAGTGTGGTGTGCCTCAAGGATCAGTTCTAGGCCCCTTACTGTTCTCTATATACATGCTGCCACTAGGGAACATTATTAGAAAGCACAGGGTTAATTTCCACTGTTATGCAGATGACACACAGCTATACATTTCATCTAAGCCTGATAAGTTATCAGAAATGTCTAAATTAACAGAGTGTGTTAAAGACATAAAAGACTGGATGACCAGAAATTTTCTTCTATTAAACTCTAACAAAACAGAGGTGCTTCTTATCGGACCAAATTCATGTTTACAGCAAATTTCTGAGCTCAAACTACAATTAGATGGATGTGATATAAACGTTACTCCGACAGTTAAAGACTTGGGTGTGATATTGGACAGCAACCTGTCCTTCGAACACCATATCACTCATGTTACAAAATCTGCCTACTTTCATCTTAGAAATATTGCTAAACTCAGACACATGCTCTCTCTCTCAGATGCAGAAAAGCTAGTTCATGCGTTCATGACATCTAGACTGGATTACTGTAATGCGCTGCTCGCTGGTTGTCCAGCATCTTCAATAAACAAGCTTCAGTTAGTGCAGAACGCAGCCGCTCGAGTTCTTACCAGGACAAGGAAATATGACCATATAACCCCAGTTTTATCCTCCCTGCACTGGCTGCCTGTTCATTTTCGAATTGATTATAAAGTACTGTTACTGACCTACAAGGCTCTAAATGGTTTAGCCCCATTTATCTGACCAGCCTTCTGTCTACGCTACAACCCGTCACGCTCTTTAAGATCTCAAAACTCAGGGCTCCTGGTAGTTCCTCGTATAGCAAAGTCTACTAAAGGTGGTCGAGCGTTGCCACATTTGGCACCCAAACTCTGGAATAACCTTCCTGCAAATGTTAGGGGATCAGACACACTCTCTCAGTTTAAGTCTAGGCTAAAGACATATCTTTTAGCAAAGCATACTCGTAAAGATTAACATTAACCTATGCTACAGTACATCGTGATTCCCAATAGTATGAATGGCCGCTACTCTAATTATCCTTTTGTCTCCACCTCGGGATGTACATCCCGAGGCATCTAGTTACCAAGCCTCTCCAGTGGACCCAGCGAGGAGATGACCTTCCAGCGATGACGTCGAGGAAAACTCAACCTTCTGTCTGGACTAATTCTATCTTGGACTTTCTGCATTGTAATTCATCCTGCTGTTTTGTAACGCATCCTGTTGTGTGGTGACTTGCTTATGTCTGTGGAATAATTTGCTTTTGTGAAGCTGCTTTGGAACAATAGCCATTGTAAAAAGCTCTATACAAATAAACTTGAATTGAATTGAATTGAATCATTGTATAACAAAAAATAATCCATATGTTGTAAGAGTTTGGAATAGTTTTGAAGTGTTGCTACCAGGAGATGTTTGAGATGTGATTTATTTCTTGTGATTTATGTATTTTTTTAATGTATTTATTTCTTAACATTTGATTGTAAATAAAAAATTAATAAAAAAAAAAAAAAAAAAAAAAAAAATCTCGTCTGATTGCAGAAGCTAAGCAGAGTTGGGCCTAGTTAGTACTTGGATGGGAGACTGCCTAGGAATACCAGGTGCTGTAAGTTTTGAGTTTTTCAATACTTATCTAATACACTGGCCCTTAGTGTGGCCAAAGTTTGACCAGCTCTTTGCTTTCCCTTACTGCTTATTTAATTCAATTGCCTTTAAAGTAGCTGTACTTTACAGAGAGTTTGACTGTTTTTAACTACTTAACTAATGCTCTTATCTTTAATGAAGCTCATTTTGAAGTATTTTTTTGTATTTCATTCATTACTTATCTAGTATAATGGCACTTAGTGTGCCTCACCTTGAAATAGGGGGCTTTTTGCAGCAGGTTTCGCTTACGGCCATACCACCCTGTTCACACCTGATCTCGTCTGATCTCAGAAGCTAAGCAGAGTTGGGCCTAGTTAGTACTTGGATGGGAGACTGCCTAGGAATACCAGGTGCTGTAAGTTTTTGAGTTTTTTCACTACTTATCTAATACACTGGCCCTTAGTGTGGTCAAAGTTTGACCAGCTCTTTGCTTTCCCTTACTGCTTATTTAATTCAATTGCCTTTAAAGTAGCTGTTCTTTAAACAGAGTTTGACTGTTTTTAACTACTTAACTAATGCTCTTATCTTTAATGTAGCTCATTTTGAAGTTTTTTTTTTTTTTCATTATTTCATTCATTACTTATCTAGTATAATGGCACACGGCCATAATGTGCCTCACCTTAAAATAGAGGCTTTTTTGGATGGGCAGCAGAATACCAGCTGTAAGTTTTGAGCTGTTTTTCCATACCACCCTGTTCACGCCTGATCTCGTCTGATCTCAGAAGCTAAGCAGCAGAGTTGGGCTTAGTTAGTACTTGGATGGGAGACTGCCTAAGAATACCAGGTGCTGTAAGTTTTTGAGTTTTTCACTACTTATCTAATACACTGGCCCTTAGTGTGGTCAAAGTTTGACCAGCTCTTTGCTTTGACCGCTTACTGCTTATTTAATTCAATTGCCTTTAAAGTAGCTGTTCTTTAAACAGAGTTTGACTGTTTTTAACTACTTAACTAATGCTCTTATCTTTAATGTAGCTCATTTTGAAGTATTTTTTGTATTTCATTCATTACTTATCTAGTATAATGGCACTTAGTGTGCCTCTCACCTTAAAATAGGGGGCCTTTTGCAGCAGCTTTTGCTTACGGCCATACCACCCTGTTCATGCCTGATGTCAGAAGCTAAGCAGAGTTGGGCCTAGTTAGTACTTGGATGGGAGACTGCCTAGGAATACCAGGTGCTGTAAGTTTTTGAGTTTTTCACTACTTATCTAATACACTGGCCCTTAGTGTGGCCAAAGTTTGACCAGCTCTTTGCTTTCCCTTACTGCTTATTTAATTCAATTGCCTATAAAGTAGCTGTACTTTAAACAGAGTTTGACTGTTTTTAACTACTTAACTAATGCTCTTATCCTTAATGTACCTCATTTTGAAGTATTTTTTGTATTTCATTCATTACTTATCTAGTATAATGGCACTTAGTGTGCTTCACCTTGAAATAGGGGCTTTTGCAGCAGCTTTCAACACGGCCATACCACCTGTTCACGCCTGATCTCGTCTGATCTCAGAAGCTAAGCAGAGTTGGGCCTAGTTAGTACTTGGATGGGAGACTGCCTAGGAATACCAGGTGCTGTAAGTTTTTGAGTTTTTTCACTACTTATCTAATACACTGGCCCTTAGTGTGGCCAAAGTTTGACCAGCTCTTTGCTTTCCCTTACTGCTTATTTAAGTCAATTGCCTTTAAAGTAGCTGTACTTTAAACAGAGTTTGACTGTTTTTAACTACTTAACTAATGCTCTTATCTTTAATGTACCTCATTTTGAAGTATTCTTTTGTATTTCATTCATTACCTATCTAGTATAATGGCACTTAGTGTGCCTCACCCTAAAATAGGGGGCCTTTTGCAGCAGCTTTTGCTTATGGCAATACCACCCTGTTCACGCCTGATCTCGTCTGATCTCAGAAGCTAAGCAGAGTTGGGCCTAGTTAGTACTTGGATGGGAGACTGCCTAGGAATACCAGGTGCTGTAAGTTTTTGAGTTTTTTCACTACTTATCTAATAAACTGGCCCTTAGTGTTGAGACTATTTCACTCAAACGGCTCTTTACCAGGAAGGATCAACTCAAGGCGAAATAAAACACAAGACAAGTTTTTGGATTTTTAAGCTTGCAAGGATTGCGCTGTCGGTTGCAAGCGGGAGAGAAGCAGGTTTCTCCCGATGGATACATACATAACTCCAACATCTCCCTCCTGTTTGACATTTAGCACCTGAAAAATAACATAATAAAGCATATGCATTTTGCACTACATCTCTACTGATTACTTGATTTCATAGTCGATGCTTACTTTAAACAGCAAGGTTGGGCGAAAACCCCAGTATCTGAGGAAAAATTCCCAACCGACCCCCAAGATTTTATATGGGCGATCACCTGTAAGGCTTGCATCTTAATCATAATGTATACAATATAAAATTTTAAAGCTTGATCATAGGAGGAAAATGTGAAAATAAACTGAAAAGGAAGAATGAAATAAAACAGTGCCTCTTGTCCTTGGCACGGCTACTGTAGCTTGTCAGTGTACCTTTTGTATCATAAACATCAGCACTCAGCCATGTCACAGCTGAGGTTTTAACTGAGACTTCACACATGATATTAAAGCTCTCCATTTCTCTCTTGTTGGAGAAGCATAGTAAAACTGAGAAATGTCTGGCTAATCATTTTAGTAATCATTGCCCTTAAACATGGTAAAACACAGATCATGCATAAACATGTTCAAATCAAAATGAGTCTTTAGTTCTTGTTGTTCTGTGAACCAGTCAAAATTCAATTAGTTTCAGTTCCCCTTTAATCGTCTCTCTCTCCTCCGCATCCATCCACAGCAGGACTGCTACTGCCACAAAGGTGATTTCTTTCCACGCCATGCTAAAAATGAGTAGGGCTCTGTTGGTTTCTTCACCGGGTTGAGACCAGCGAGGCCTATTGCCTTCACCACCCTTTCTGTGACCTTTTTACAGTGGCTCTGATGAATCCACGTAGACCTCTCAGCGGTCTTCAAGGCAGTTGGGGTAGTCAGCACCACGGTGCTTTAATCAGGATGCTGTCGCCTGGTTTCACTCTTGAGGCCTGTGGGAACAGAGGTATATCTGGCAGATCATTTGCTCTCACAACATCTTTAAACATTTTAAATTTCAACATTTTGTTCATCCATTCTGCTAGTGCATGCTGCTCTTGTGGTTTCTCACACACATCATCACACAGCGGTAAACTGAACGGTCTACCATACAGTATTTGTACTGTTGGCAAGGTGTCAGTTCAATAAAATCCATGTGGATAAACTGAAAAGGTCAAACAAGATTCACAAAAAAAATTTTTTTAGTAGTTATTAAACCCTGGTGCATAACACCTGGTGCATAAAAGTACTGCATAAAAGTACTGTTCTACCCTATGCACCATCCCTCCTGTTGACACATGTTTACCATATGTCAAAATTGTTGCTGTTTTGTGCACCTGTTGTTAACCACATCTGCAAAATTTTTCTGGCACTGCATTGAGAAAGGGGTCTATCTCAACAGCAGCTAAAGAATGTCATACTGTTTCTTCAGTCAAATGGGCTCTGGGGGTAAGTGTACACATCAAGTTCACTGTTTTGGAATAGAGAGAGCGCCTCTCATTCACTTCCCACCCATCTTATCTGCTTTAGACAAAGATAAATGTGGCGGTCTGTCTTGACCTTCAAAAAGTCGCTGTGCCCCGCTGTAAAGTTTCACAGAGTAAACGGCATTTCCTTTTCTGTCTGTGTATAGTGTGCTCAATGTCACATGCTGAGGGCCTAGCCTCGAAAATCTTTCTGAGTAGGCTGGGTCGGGCCCTGGGTCTCGCTTGTAATACATAGTCACATGCAGGTCACTTTCAGTTTTAACTTCTGTCTTTGGGGGTGTTGGTTCTGGTAACAAATCTAGTAGATTCTTTTCAGTGGGTGTATAGAAATTTGAAGTGGGGACATAAGGTCCCTACCCAGGAGGTTTACTGAACGACCTGGACATAACACTACTTCTGTGTCTGTGAGAAAACTTATTCTCTGTAACCAGCCCATTGGCTGATTTCACATATATTTTTTTGGAGCTAGGCTGCAATCCTGGAATTATGTCATGTAATACTGTTCTGTCTGCCCCAGAGTCACAGAGAAATTTTACTCGGGTTCCGTTCACTATTAGCTCTCGTTCGGGTAAGCGAGTATTTCCTGACAAAGCTAAAAAAACCTCGATACTGCTCTGCAAGTCTAGGTCAGTTTTGGGGTCATTATCAGTCTCGCCTAGATCGGAGTCATTTTCTGCGTCATCTATGGGGTCATTATTGGTCTCACCTAGTCATAATTGATCATTATATGGGGCTGGTCTTTGGCTTTCCTCTGGGCTTTTACCCTGTGTTCTGGGCTTTAGCGGTTCTGGGCATTCTCGGATATAATGGCCTTCCTTGTGGCAATTAAAACACCTATCATATTCTCTGTCATCGTGTCTCTGTCTCAACAACTCTCCCCCTCTACCTCGACCACGTGCTGCTTTCCTCCCCCTCCCTCTCCGATTAGCTTGGTAGAAAGTGTCTGCACCAAGCAAGGTCATGCCTTGGGGGAGGGCAGTGAGTGCAGCGAAAGTATGGGCCCTGTCTGCTTTTCCTTTTTTATTTTTCAACAATCCCTGTCCATGCCTGGCATAATTCATTATGCTAGTTACTGGGTCGGTGGACCAGTCTATATTATATTTTTTGATGTAGTCTGCCAACTGGAGACTGAATCCTAAAAGCAGTGCTTGGTTTAATTGCTCTTGGTATGCACTAACCTCATCTGCACTATACTGAACCCCACTGTTAACCCTAAAAACTTCTTCCAGACGTGCTCTGTATTCCTGTACATCTTCTCCATCTTTCTGTGTACACTGGGATATATTAGAGTAATCTGGGCGTGTTCCAAGGATGTTTTTAATTCTTTCCTGTCCGTGTTCTACTGCATCTCGCAATGCCTCTCCATCATGAGCTAACGGATCATTATTCTCATCTAGACCCGTGAAATTATCCCTAACCAGGCCATATTTGTATTTACGAGCCAATCTCGCAACTCTGTCAACCTCTTGGCCATTTAAACGATACGTGCGTATCAGTTGGTTAAAATTCTCTATCCATGCAGCGGTATTTTCAAGTGGACCAAGTGTGTTTGCTGCCTCTTTAACTTCTTGGTCTGACCAGGGGCGATACACATTAAGGTATCTATTGCGATCGTCCTCTACACCGTAATGTGGATTAGCCACTTGGATGGCTGGAAAAACGAAATCTGATTCTGATGAAAGGTGTGAGGAGTTCAAGGGGTCTTTTTTATGCTCTTTTTCTTCCTTAATTCTCAGGGCAACTGCTTCAGCATAAGGTGTATTTCGTCTAGTACGAGGGGGACTGAATTCAGTTATCTTGGATCGGTCATGTTTTTCTATCTCTTTCCCTTTTACTCGCACTTCGCTTTGTGCTGCCTGCTCTCTCGGCTCCTCTCGCTGAGCTGCTGCAGCCGTCTTCTGGCCTCTAGCTGCTCTCTCTACTCTTAACTTTTCTTGCCTATACAATGCCTCTGGTCTCCCAACATAATCTGCTGGATCCTCTTCTTTTTGCACTGCAACCAATCTTTCTAGTTTCTGTCTTTTTTTCTCTTCGACTTCCACCTGTCTTTTATCAGCCTGCTCTTGCCACTTCGTCGCTTCAATCAATTGAAGTTTCAACAAATCAACCTTTTTTCCCTTGGGTAAGGATAAATCAACCTTTATTTTGTTTATTAAGAGAGCGCAGTCCCTTTTGACTAATTTACCACTGAAATCATATTTTTTATTCCACTCATTGAGATATCGCACACTGTCTGCCGAATATGTATGCATAAACTTTGGATCTCCCGTCAATTTACTTTTTCCTGCGCCCATATTTGCTTTTTGGTAAGAGTCAACGATTAGTCACACGTCTGATCAGATCGTCCACTGCACCAAGCTTCTACAGACGCTAATTTGTCTACGGATACAGTCGTCTGAACAAACCAACTTTTCAATTTTGACTCAAACCCAATATAATTTTTATGTTTGAATAACACAACTCCCTTCCTAGTAGGGAGAAATATCAGTCGTGTTATTCCTAAACCACAACAACCACCTTATTCACCGTAAATCCTAGTGATTCACAATGACGTTCATACAACACATTCATACCATTCATACCCTGCGCGCTTAGAACAACCTTTTGTCGACAAACCAATGTCCCAGACTATTGGTCGACAGAATTAAATCTGTCGAGATTACTGTGCTTCCAAAGCAGCTAGTAATCTAGGCTTCACCGTCGATACAGATCCTTCACCTTAACAGGCAAATCACTGGCTACGAACTCGAGCCGGTACCTATTATACTGCAGTCTCATCCACATACTTCACCCATAAAAAAAACAATACCGGTATATCACCTGATCAGTGCGTTGAGTTGTCCTTCCAACGGCTCCCGTCAGACAGCCCGGAGAAGTTGATTTTTCCAGACGAAGATTCACCGACCCCCCTCGAATTCACGCGGGTGGATTTTTGCAGGCAGCTATTGCCTGGCTCTGATCAGAGACTGTCTCTCGGCTCCTCTTCGTCCTCTCCTCCTCTGCTCTGTCGTGTTGGGATCCGGCTCGAAGGACCAAGTAAATGTTGAGACTATTTCACTCAAACGGCTCTTTACCAGGAAGGATCAACTCAAGGCGAAATAAAACACAAGACAAGTTTTTGGATTTTTAAGCTTGCAAGGATTGCGCTGTCGGTTGCAAGCGGGAGAGAAGCAGGTTTCTCCTTAACCTCCCTTTTGCCTCCAGACGGATCTCAGTCCGCCTGAGGCCGGGGGCCTTCTACGTTCTTCCCTGCTTTGCCTCCTCCGAAACTCAGATCGCAAGTCACTTTATTTATAGAGGAAAAGACAAGATACAATAAATGAAAACAATTGGCCACATTTCTTGTGCGTCAGAATCTTCACTCCTTCGGATTCTTCCGGTGGCCCTATCAGTATTATACGGAGGCCATGTTATGACCAAGAATCAAACTGAAACTAAAAGAGCCACAGGTGCATAACTGTCAACATTTAACTCCAACATTCCGTTCTCACCAGGCTGACAAAGCCTGGCACCCGATGGATACATACATAACTCCAACACTTAGTGTGGCCAAAGTTTGACCAGCTCTTTGCTTTCCCTTACTGCTTATTTAATTCAATTGCCTTTAAAGTAGCTGTTCTTTAAACAGACTTTGACTGTTTTTAACTACTTAACTAATGCTCTTATCTTTAATGTAGCTCATTTTGAAGTATTTTTTTGTATTTCATTCATTATTTATCTAGTATAATGGCACTTAGTGTGCCTCACCTTAAAATAGGGGGCTTTTTGCAGCAGCTTTCGCTTACGGCCGTACCACCCTGTTCACACCTGATCTCGTCTGATCTCAGAAGCTAAACAGAGTTGGGCCTAGTTAGTACTTGGATGGGAGACTGCCTAGGAACACCAGGTGCTGTAAGATTTTGAGTTTTTTCACTACTTATCTAATACACTGGCCCTTAGTGTGGCCAAAGTTTGACCAGCTCTTTGCTTTCCCTTACTGCTTATTTAATTCAACTGCCTTTAAGGTAGCTGACATTTAAACAGCGTTTGGCTGTTTTGAACTAATTAACTAATGCTCTTATCTTTAATGTACCTTATTTTGAAGTATTTCTTTGTATTTTTTCAGAACCTGTCTAGTATGATTGCAATTAGTGTGCCTCACCTTAAAATAGGGGGCTTTTTGCAGCAGTTCTCGTGTATGGCCTTACAACCCTGTTCACGCCTGAAAGTGCATAAAAAAGCTTTCTCTCGCTGAGAAACAACCTTTAAAGTACTTCTAGGCTTGTTTTGAGTTCATTTGCTCAAAAGCACTAAAACAGCATTTCTGCTCTTAAAAAGTCAAAAACTGATGAAATTGTCTGTTACGTGACCGCATTTGTTTGTTTCTCTCCTCTTCTTTTCTGTGAATGGATAATTTTAGTAATGTCTTTTCTGTTATTATTGGCTGCTGTGTTTTTATTTGGTTTCTTTATTGGTTCGCCTGACCATCTGGGAAGATCTGGAGGTCCAATCAGAAGCCGTGATGCAGCATTTAAATGGACTGGTGTGCATGCTTCGGCAGGGGCGGTGGAGTTGTTGCTAGCGAATATTTGTTTTCTTTCTTTTCAGTTAGGTTAAAGGAAAAGGGGATTTCAGTTAGTATTGTATGTTTTGTTAATTTCTTTTATTTAGCAGCGCTAGTTTCTCTTCTCTCTGTTTGTTTCCTGTTGTACAACCTGTATATATATATATATTGATTCGCTCACAATCATATTTTTGGCAAGAGCCAGATATTTAATAAAACAAACCACTAGGTTTGTAGTGAAATCTCGGATTGTTTTGGTTTCTTTCTTCTTCCCCGTTCTCGGATGTCATTCACAAGGGTTATTTCTCCCGGTTATGTGCGTCCTCATTTACCCTAGACCACCACGCCAATAGGGGACGTAACATTGTGCCTTTTGAGCTCTAATATGACTTTTTGTGTCCGGGGATAGAAATACACTGAAATGACTCATTCTGCTTTGAAACTGCATGAAAAAGATTTATCTCGCTGAGAAACAACCTTTAAACCACTACTATGCTTGTTTTCAGTTCATTTGCTCAGAAGCACTAAAACAGCATTTCTGCACATAAAAGTCAAGAACTGATGAAATTGTGCTTTTTGAGCTCTAAAATGACTTTTTGTGTCCAAGACTAGAAACACACTGAAAAGGCTCATTCTGCTTTGCATTTACATTTACATTTACATTTAGTAATTTTGCAGACGCATTTTGCTTTGAAACTGCATGAAAAAGCTTTCTCCCGCTGAGAAACAACCTTTAAAGTACTTCTAGGCTTGTTTTGAGTTCATTTGATTATAAACACTAAAACAGCAT